>NW_008235774.1:160747-188961 GCF_000691975.1 Corvus brachyrhynchos | reverse complement strand
CTTTCCTTTGCTAAAGTACTTTTGTAAAATATCTGATTACCCTGCCAAGCAAACAAAGCATTTCAGTGGTGTTAAGCAGTAGGAAAATACATGCCCAAATACACATTTGAAAGAGCTGCATATAAGAGTAACAAGAAATTCATCTCCTTGACTATAAATTTGGGAGATGAGATTTTCAAATATTCTTCATAGACTCTGCTACCCAAGTCCCCAAAGGATTGCTATGGGCTAGCCAATGAAAATAGAGGTGAACCCTATCAAACATCCTTAAGAAAGCATCAGAGAAAGTAAAAAATAAAGTATCTAATTATGCATTACAAATATCTTTAAAAGGACAATTTTTTCTCTTTAATTCTAGACACAGTGTAAATTTCTTTAGTTATCTGGTGGGGCTGCAGTACAGATTCTCAAAACTCTCCCTGCTTCCAGCAGACACATGCTTATTTTAGTGTTTTAGAAGCTCGTGCAGAGTGTAATTTGGTTCTTCAATTCTAAGAGAGGATTCAAGATGTCATCCTCTTTTTTATTATTCCAACTTACTACTATTCTGGATCAATAGATTAATTTCAGAATTTCTATGTAATTGTCCACCTTTTCTATAATTGTAATATGTTCTGGTGGAAGGACACATTTCTTTGAACATTATTATTTGAACTTAAAGACTTTATTTGAACATAAATACTATCAGTTCTTTAGATATAATTTTCCACATGCTCTCATTTTTCTTTTTCTGGTTTAATCATTAATAAGTAGGTTTAATCACTAATCATTTATCAATACAACTCTGTTCAACTCACTTTTAGCACCAGATTAAGCAATCAGACTTCAAAAGTATTCAGCTCCCAGACAGAATGAGCATTTTTGAAAACCTGAACCAGTTTTCAAGTATGAAGACTTGAAACTGACTCTGAAGTTTGAGTAGTTAATTGTTTGACTCTTTATTTTGTCACGAAATGTACTAAAATACAGCATGACCACACAGATCAAAGGGTCATTGAATCCTAGACAGTCAAGGTATATTGAATCATCTCTCTGGTATTATTAAACACATAGAAAATGTGAATATGGCCTCTCCTGTTGCTGAACTTTTGGCAATCTCAAATAGTATTATTTCCTCTTTGCTTATTCTAACAGTACATTCCGTGTAATTTAGGATCATTGCAGTAGGCATCTAAGCTACTTAGGACAATTTAAGAACCATATGTCTACTGAACAGAGGTTTCTCTGCTAGATTTGTACTTCTGGCTTTCATGACTATCCATGCAAATATTTTATAAGCACCATTCACTGGGGTCTATGTGTAGCCCATTTAGATCCTCACACAGGGAATGAGAGCTAAAAATAGCTTTTCATGCTTTCAGCCCGAGCCTCCTGGTTCAAGTCAGCATTTGGAGAACAGAATAAGATTTATCAAAACATAGATGGAACTTCTGTACCTACATACCAGAATTTATGAGGCAGCCTCAGTGTTTCTGAGCTCTAATTATCAGTTTCAGAGCAGCTAACCTTTATTTTATTAAGGATTAAACATTTCCAGGTTGTAAATATCCTCAGCCAAAATATTTTTCTTACCCAGAAACTGTCCATCTTTTACAGCTATTTTGGGCTTTGGGGAACTCACAAATGGAATTGAATGTGATCTATTATGAAACATGCTGTTAAAAATAAAACGTTAGAAATAGCACGTTTCTCTCTAGCAGGGAATGATTGATTATTGCAGCACATAAAAATCAGGATGTTAGCAAAATACAGTGAAGAACCATGTTAGAGTTGCTGCATATAAATCCAGAATATTTTGTTGCTTAAAACAGTGTAGACTTTCCAAAACAAGGAGGTAGCTGCCTAGAAAATATTTTAAGATTCAAGGACAGAAATGATGATATTTCTTGTGTCATATTGGATTCACTTGTCTTTTCTTAGAATATTTACAGCCATCAGTTTAAAATAATTATGCTGAAGAATATCTATTTTGTTGCTTATCATCTGCTGTTGTGAAACCTTTTACCATCTTAGAAACGTCTAATGGCAAAATGTTCAGAAAATGATTTCTAAAAAGAAGATTTCTTACCCTGAGATTGTATTAACCTTTCTGTTTTCCTTTCCTGAACACAAAAGAGAAATAGTACTAAAAATGAGGCAACATGTTTTATTTTAGCTGGTTTAGGTAGTACCTACCTTTGAATGGGTAATTTTGCTCTTGATTCCAACTTTTTTGCTCTAACTCTATTCTTGACATCATAACCACATTCTTGGAGCAAAAAAATCAATTTAAAATTGGATCACACACCTAGTCAATTCTAGTATCACTGAAAGTTGAGTTAGGTATCCTGGTCTGCTGCTCTTGCCGTGGCATTACAAAGAACTAGAGAAATGTAAACAAGATTCATCATGAAACTGGAAAACACATCACCAGACTTGAAAGCATGTTACAATTTCTGCCATAAGGCCATCCTTTCTTGACAATGGAGCTTTGTTGCCTAGTTAAATATACTGTTGTTAAACATACATCTCATAAACATCTGTGGGGTATTGGAAGAACAACACAAAAACTGCAGAAACTACAAACAAAAAAACCAAAAAACCCAAAAAGTTTTAGAATATCTGTGTCTTTTCTGTTAGCACATCTGTGGAACTGCAGGAAATGGGAGTTTAGTTTTACCACTACAATAGGGGATCATAATCTACTGATCTCAGTTAAGTTTTTCCTCCAATGTCACAGATGAATTTGACCTTGCATTCAGTGTGTGACCTTGTGCAGCCAAACAAATAATCATGAAATGCATGTAGACAGCCATGTTGAGTTTTTGTTACACAGCTTTCAGAAGTTGGTTTTTTTAATGGAAGTTGTTTTATTTGTATGGTTTTTTACTCAAATTTTTAAAGTTGCCTAACACAGAAAGGGATGCTTATGGGGAAATATTCACCCATACTATGGGATTAACATGACATCTGATTCTGTGAAGTGAAATTCTTCATATTCCTGCATTTGCAGACATATTTTGAAGGTGATATTTCTTTCCAGTGTCTCATAGTCTTTGTGGTATATTGTACCTCTGTTTGAAGCTGAAAAGCAGGCATACGAACCTATACAGTCTCAATGTTTTAGTTCAGGGGCTTTATGAAAGAATTTGAGTTCAAAATACTGAAGATTCAGATGTTGCTATTTCCAAACCCAAATCTACACCATGTTGGGAGCATATAAATTCATGACTGATTTCTGTGAGCAAGCATATGAATTTAAAGGGAAAAGAAAATTAAAACTCTATGCGTTTAATGTTTTCAAGAAATGTAGTAGCTCTTCACCAATATATTTATTTAACCTTCTGAGTAATTATTAATGAGCAAAATTTTAAGGACAATGTTTTCACCAATTCCTTTCTCCGACAGTGTGTTTTCTACCATATATGTATCTTCTGAATACTTTTTCCAAATTTGATCACTTTTCACCCCAAACTTTTAGTAGTTTCTAGTCAGCCAAATTGTTTCTACTGATTTCCACTGATTTCCAATTTGCAGATTTTGTGAATATTTTGGGTTTTAGTCCCAATTTATAGTGGAAAGAAGTTTCTTTTCTTAATTTCAAAAGTGTTCCCATATTGGGAAAATTATTTCCCACCTGGTTCTAATAATAGCATGTTTGAGTGGGTTTTGCTTTCAAACCTACTCTGTCTGAGTGCTTTGCCAACAGTAAAATCAGGGTAACCTACCTTAAGTTCCTAAAATGCCTGGCTCTTGTATAAGTGCACCAGAAAACTATACGAATAAGAATAAATTCACAGCCAGTGAACCCCATTGGCCAGAGAGGACTGAAGTTTCCTTTGTTCCTTGGATTGAGTTGGGTGCTTTCTGAAATGATTGTTAAACAAAGCAGATCCCTGGCCTAGCTCCTCTCTGAAGCTTTTGGAATTAACTTCACACAGTGGGAAGAAAGATACAGGTACAGAGTCACTTCACTGGCGAATTGAAGAAATTGCTGAGTATCTTCAGTCAGGGTTGTAGGGTTGAGAGACAATGGGGCTCTTATATTAGAGTAGCTGTTCTGGGTTTTGTGGCTGTAGTTGTGAGTACTAAGAGGTTAAAAACCAGCTTGTATGAAATAGATAATACTACTGTACCTCCATCAATCCAGTTGGATTCAGTGCCACTTTCTGCTTCAGAAAGCCAGTGAGTATTTACTTGTGGCAGAGTTAAGACAGAAAAATTTGGTTAAGGAATGTAAAATACTAAACACAAACTCTGGCTCTTTTGATTGTTGGTTTGTCTTTGTGTATCTGAGTGACAGAGCAAGCAAATCTTTCCAGCTTCTCTTTTTAAGCTAGAGAAATCTGTTTGCTGCTTGTATCTGAAATATTTAAGCATAAAAAAAGATAACTGTTGCTCTCAATTTTTTTTCCTAACATTTGAAAGTCTGTTTCTTTTTTAACTCTGTCAAAGACTTTGGGGAAGAAAATAAATTAGACTCCTGCTCATCTAAGTAGGTTTCATTTTTTTATGGGTTGTATAAATTCAAACAAATCTGTTCCTCTCTTTCATAATGGTGGGTTTCCTTGTCAAAATGCTCAAAGATCTGTTGCTCTCTTTAAGCTCACTGAAAAAACTACTTAAGAGATTTAAAACTTTGTGTGATCATCTATTAGTACATATTTTTTCCTAATATATATGAACATTATCATTTGGGTTCTGAGGCATTACAACTTTCTTCATTGGACAAAACCACTGAAAGGAAATCTTTCAAAATATATGCATGTCTGATCATCACTCATGTACATTCAGAGTTTGAACAAAGTTAATTTTTGAAGTACAGATCACTCTGTGCATTTCTGTGATAATAATCCAGTGCAGTAGCTTTAATATAGAATTTGCTTTTAAGTGCCGTGAAATGATTTTTAACAGGATTTTGGGTTTCTGTTTAGTAAGCAGAAACCCCATCCATTTCATAAATACATTAAAGCCACTTTACTAGCTAGTGCCCATGGTAATATTTTGGGGGGGCTCAAAATTCCTCTCTTTGTAAATAATAAAATGTTCAAAGTTACCAGTTGAATTTATCAACAAAACTTGTACTTCAGGAAAAACCTTGAAGATAGTTGGCAAATAAAACCATATACGCCCATATGGAAAACATGTGAAAGGCTGGTTACCAAATTCATACATTTCATGTAAAAGCACTTTCTTTCTTCCAATATTTGTTTCTAATTTCTATTTTAAAATATGCTGACTTTCTCACATGTATAAGAAAGTGTGATACACCAGGGAAACCTAGACCTGATGACTAAACACTGTTCTTTCAGAATATGCTTGGTCAGGATTGTCTCACTTAGCTAAAGCTGATTATTGGCATTGGCAGAACAAGTTATACAATAATCTTTGACTTCCAGGCAGGAAACTGGAAGAGTCTCTCTCCCATTTTTTACTGAGACATAATCAAAGAGGGGCTCCAGGAGGCGGGCAGACCGTAGTGTACCAGCTAGTACCTTCTCACTGCCTGCCATGTCTGCTAACTGGAACAGTTTTCTCCTTATGAGAAACACTGATATCAAATGAAAAGTGGACTCAAGAAGAGGGATTTAGGAGCAACATTCCAGTGTCAGTCACACTGAAGTCTTTGAGAGTTTTGACACTGCTGTACTCTAGAAGTACACAGGAGACTGGATTTCAGTCTTAGTATTGCACTAGTCAGTTGTCAAAAATTTTTAAAGTTTTAAAAAATAAAAATTTTTACAAACACTCTAATAAATGGGTCTTTAGTCTTATTTAGATTTTTCATTTATTTTTGAGCAAGTCATTGTGGCATAAGCCCATGACAGAGGAACTTCAAATATATGAAGACTCAGATAAGCACTTCTTAGGGCTGCCCAGTGACACTAAATCTTCAGTATCCTAGATTACTGGCCTACTATGAGAAATACACCTTATTATTTTAAAATTTTAAAGTGAACTTTTATACTCTTTCCTCCTTCCCCACTTCCCCCAAGATGTGTCCCTGTCTGCCAATTATTGACTAAGAATTTAGTGTATGTTGGGGTTCGGTGTCATTTTTTAAAATGAATTCAATTTGGTTTTGGAAGCTGATAATTTCTGATTTGTTCATCCACTGGCATGACAGTGACTTGCTTCAAACCATGAAAGCCCAGAGATTTCCCCTGTAATTATTTAAGACACATTGCTGAGAATCATACCCTATGAAATTAAAATTACTTATGCTACCCTTATAAGCAGTGCTAAGATCCTTTTAGGCTTAAGCTTCATGTTGGTAAGGATTAATGCTGGAAATTGAATTGCCCTCCCTCCATTGAAATGGAGTTAGTCTCTAGTAATCATATTTTTTAAGGTCTCGTGTCCAATAAATTAGCTCTGGATTTTCAGAAGGTTCATTGCTCATGCCATATTCTACCAAATTCCAGCTGTTTATATGTTTCTAGTAGGAGAAAAAATATTTTTAAAAACTTGCCTTATTTGTATGTGGGCTTATATACTAAACCAGGAGATCTTATGTAAATATTTTTGTTTGTCCCTGTTTTCATATGGTATTCATAAAAGTACAAGTCTAAGGGTATGTAAGAGCTTGTCTCGTCAAGCTCACTGCTGAGGGCAGATTCAGATGTATCAAATCATTCCTGACAATTGTTTGTATAATCTGTTTGGGAGATGCACCAGTGATAAGGGATTTACAGTCTCACAAGGAGTTTCTTTCACAGGGTATTTATCACTAATGGTGTTGTTAGGGGTTTGGGAGGTTTTTTTCTCATTGGTTGGTTTTTTGGGGTTTTATTTATGTCTAACCTAATTCTTCCTTACTACTATTGTACCTTCTACTATTACGTATTAGACTATTCCTGGTCTATACTTCTCTTTGTCACAGCCTTTTACATATTTAAAGAGTGAGATAATAGATTTTGAGTCAGAGAGAAGAATCAGCCCTCCTCTTTCTCACAGAGGGTGTAAATTTGTTATAATTTAATGGTTTTAATGTCTGTGTTTGTTTTTCTTGCTGATTTCATTTTTTGATTCATTGAAGTTTCACCACAGACATTTGCCCAAGCTCCTATAGCCTAGCATGAACCTAGGAAATGCTGAAAGAGCTTGAGGAAACACCGGGCATTTATTGTTGGGCCCATCCTGCCCCTCACAAGGGTTTTCTGCTCGGTGCAGTTTCACAATTCCAAGCAGGCTTTGCTGCATGCAGATATCACCGAGCAGAACACAGCTGATATCATCAGAGATGCTGAAATGTGTTGTCTGACTTTTAAATCAATCCTATTTGTGTTGAGTGTGTTTTCTTAGCATTCTAATTTTATCACATCATGAATGCTCCAGCTAGAAGCAATGTTTGACAGTTTATTTGAAGAAATCTTATTTCATTTTTAAACTCAGAACAGAATAATTGTAGACCTGCTCAGCCAAGGGTCTCATAAAAATTTTAAGGATAATGAGCATAGAGCATTTTGAGGCTTAAATAGTGCTGAATCTTGAGATTGTATTGTGGTGTTTCCTAGGAATGTTCTGTTTCCTTTGACGGTTACAAACATTTGCTGTGGGGTCCACCTATGTTGTGCAATCTACCCTGCAATTATAAAATAAAAAAGTTGTATTAAAATGCTTTTAAATTATGGTATTTTTTATTTTTTAACCCCAAAAAATCATGCAAATGTCCAGGTGTAGAAAGACAGACTGATACATTTATGTGTGGGTCTTTGGTTCTGAGTACAGACAATTGTCATTGGTAAGAAATCTTTAGACCAAAAGAAGACACTGAAGTTTGTCTTAGAATCTCTCAAAGCACCAAACAGTAGTTTTGGAGAGAGATTTCTGGCATAATGAATTATTTATGTGTCATTTGCCCAGGACTAGTTAAAAAAGATCACTTTGTTCTCTATTTGACTAGAACTGATGACAGTATGTTTCCATTTATTGTGGCTTATAGAGAAAAGATATTTTTATCTATGGAATCTTATTTTTCAGGCCACTGTGTTGATTCCTGACTTGTAAAGGTGAAAATAAAATATTAACACTGTTGTAATCAGTTAAAATACCCTGGTGTAAACACTGCAAGTAAATGGAGAATCAGTTCTGATTTGACATTTTCTTTGTTACATTTAGAATTTCTGTACCATAAGTCTAGGATGGTTTCTGAGACTGGGAATATTCTGGTTTGTATTTTGTTTTGAAGCTTGCACCACTACAGTCTGTGCAGGAAAGTTTTACCATACCTGAGCAAGTATCCTGTCACCATACCAAAACCTTGGCTATAACCTCTGCCACAATTGAAAGAAAAAACACGATCCCATCTTGAAGACTCTTCTTTTCACTTAGCTTTTCATGCAACATTGTTTTTGTTCTTTGAACACATGGGGGTACATTTATGGAGGAACTAGACTAAAGGAGCTCTTTACAATCCATGAATTTACAGAGCTAGATGGAAACAAACTTGATGGATTGTGGTATAAATTGTAAGAAAAAAAAGTAGTTTAAGAAAGCATAGTATACAGTTCTAGCATAGTGTGAGACCGATTTTTACAAAAAATATGACATAACACAAACAATAAATTAAAATTGAACCTTAATATTTTTATTTTAATTCTCCTTAATCTGTATATTACTCAAAAACTTCATAGTACTCAAGAAGTCTTATTTATGGGTTAGTGAGGGAGGACTGAAGAAAGAAGACAGAACACTAATTGCAAGCAGTTCCATCTCTGGCCTGTCCTTTTGAAGCTTCAAAAAGTTCAGCATCATTCTCTTTGTAGCTGTCACATAAAAAACTCTTCTGAAAGCTACCAACAGTAGCTATATTTTAGTGTATAGCTTGTTTTATCCAACTGTATAGCCAGTTAGGAAAAATATCTTTCAGTTAAAGAAACACTGCAATTTATGAAGTTCAGAAATTAATTATTAATTAATAATCAAACCTAGATGAAAATTCTACTCCTTGTAGTAGAACCACCATTAGGAAAGATCCTTCCACATCGACACAGAACCTTGCTCTACACTTTGTGCTGTGCTAGCCAGTCTCATTTTCTTCTAGTTCTATGTGACCTCTACTGCCGCTACCTTCCTCTTGCAATGATGTTGTGCAGTGGCACAGGTAACACTTGCTTTTCACATTTGCAATTTCTAAGCACATGCCAAGGAATGGTCACTCTGGTGTGGGGTTTCTTACACTTGCCATCACTTCTAGAATGCCTCCAAGCTCCCATCTAAAACTTCTTGAAACATCCACCGACACGTCTAACAAGAGCTATGTTATTATTGAGGGAGACGCCATTCCTTTCACAGAAGGAAGAGATTTACATTCTGAAGTACCAAACATGGGTTTGGGGCCAAATTATAAAACAGACAGAAACTGGATACAAATTTAAACATTGTGTTCTGCAATTTTGCATGAAGATTCAGGTTGCTACTCACAAAACCTAAATGAATCTATGAATCTGCATGGATTTGATGCTGTATCTAAAGCAAAGCAATTTCCTTAAAACAGACAAATGATACGGTAATGAACTTCAGTTAGAAAACTGTGATCTTGGTACTCATAGATATTACACATTCCAGAAATCAAAAACTTCAAGGTAATAACAAAGCTGAGAGATGAATTATTCTACATGAATAAAGGTCATCAAACTGTAAACACACACACAAAGCAGAGATATGAGAAAAACATGTAGGAAAATCTAAAAGGAAACAATTATAAAGGTTTTAACTTCTGTTCTGAAATTCTTTTCTTTACCATTCTTGTTTGTCTCTTAATTTAGTCTTAATCTATATGCATCTGATTTCCAAAAACTTTCTTTAATTGCATCTTTATTTACTTCAGAATGCATATTGTCTGCTTCGATATAAGCATTATTTCTTTAAATCTGTATCAGAAAATTGAATGACCAATGGAAAAACTTTAACAGCTATATAGAGAGGAAAAGAAAACTATTTCCATGTTCTAGTAAAGTTCATCTTTCAGTTTTGAAGAAATTATTTTTGTTATTCTCTAGCACAGCATTTGTATAAAATTAAAACTAAATTCCTAAAATTTAAAATACTAAAAAGAGAATAAAATCATGTTTTCAGTGATACTTCAGTAAAGTAGGTATTTCTATTTAGACAACTGGACCCATAAATTAGATAGCAGTATTTTAGGTAAAGTCTTGGCTGATGAGTCTAACACTTGTCATAGCAACAGATGACAATTATGTTTTTCAAGAGGTCTTCATCCATCACCTATGGATGATGCTTAGCCTTCTTATCAAGTCTGGAGTCAAGCTGAAGTTAAGCAAAGCAGTACAGAACCAAAGCTGTCTCATGGAAGCTCCCCGGAGCTCGTGCTGCCTTTTGGATTCTGGTACAAGTAGAAGTATCCAGAGACAGGTGCCTTGAGGGAGACCCTCATGAGTTTTACTGAGTCACAGAATTGTTGAGGTTGGAAGGGACCTCATGAGGGCAAGTCCTCTGCTCAAGCTGGGTCAGCTAAAGCAGGGTTCCAAGGACTGTGTCCAAGTCATTTTCAGTATCTCCATGGTTCTGAGTGTCTTGGGTGACTGTTCTTTGCCGGCTCTTTAAGACACACCCAAGCCTTCTCTCTAGGCGGCTAGTCAACTTTCTCAGCCTCTCCTTGCATGTTAGTTACTGCAGTCCCTTATTTAGCTTTCTGGCCCATTTCATTCCAGTAAGCCCCTATCTTCCTTTTACTGGGGAGCCCAGAACTGAAGACAGCGCTCCAAACTTGTCTCAAGTGTCAATGCTGAGTGGAGGGGAAGGATCACCCACCTTGACCTGTCAGCAAATGCTTTTCCTAATGCAGTTGGACTTTTTTGCTGTGAAGATGCATTGCTGACTCATGCTCAGCTTGTTCTTCACCAAGAGCCCAAGGTGCTTCTCTACAGAGCCACTTTCAAGCTGGTCAGTCCCCAGCAGGTACTGGTGCCTAAGATTAGTCATCCCGAAGAGCTTCATGGCAAAGTCACTGTTTTGAGTACAAAGGCAAGAAAAGATCACATATTCCTAGCAGAATTGGACAGATGTTTTGACCAAAACTTTCCTAACATTTACAGAATATTGACACAGACAGAATGTCTTTCAATACAACCTTCCCACAGATCAAACGAAACATTCTCCAAGCATGATGGCTTTTCTGTTGACTTTGGCACATGTTCAAACTTTTGAAAAACTAGATGAAAGGGAAGGAGGATTATTCTTTTGCCACTCTGTTCTCCCCTTGTAAATTTCCTTCATGTCTCCCACACTCTGAGTCCAGGTTTCTGCTGAATGATAGCAGTGTTGACTTACTGCACAGCTGCCTTTAAAAATGGAAAACAAGAGATTTTAAGATGACAATGGTATCTACCACTTGTAAGACAGTCATGTCTGGAAAAAATCAAATCCTACTTGCTAGTCTGCAAAATATTCCTTAGAGATACCATGAGTATTTTGAAATGTGTCAATCCAGCTTTTCTTGGCTGAGATTGCTGAGGACTTTGACAGCTGCCAAATGAGTACAGCTCGGCCAGAAAAAAGAGGGAAAGGCCAGAGCTGGGGCCTGGGCCCTAATGAGAAGTCTGCACCTACACACCAGGGAACTGGTTGCAGGGCTGATCTCTTTGGCATTGCATGAAACAAAGTGAATATACAGAGATTAAGGGTTTAGTGGTAACACTGATATTGATGCAGCTACATGGATTCAGTCTTCTGGGAAGGAGAAAAATACACAGAGGCAGAGTAATTATTGACTTAGTTTCTTATATTTGAGAGCAGGAAGAACATACTGAATTAGCCCAAATCTGTGATGCCCTATTAGTTAGCGGGTGATAGGTAGACAGGTTGGGTACGTGATTCACTTCACACCCTGGAAAAGACAGTTTTCAAATGCAAAATAAGTTCTCAATGTTATGTCCTTTTTCCACTGTTCTTCAACCTTTAAGACATGTGCTCAGCTCATGTTCTCAGATCTTATGATGAGTTTGGGATTTGCTTATTATTTCTCTTTTTCTAATTAATGCTGCAAATTCACAATGTATCTAATAGCCCACTGACTCTTTTGGATATGACTCCCTGTAGGGAATTTTGTAGGATGCTTTTAAGAATTTGTATTATTTAAAAGTCGCTGTTGCTGAAGTCCACTTGTGCTGATTTAGCACCTTTGCTTTATTCTGCAGCTGAGAACTGCCCCTTCTTTTTACAAGTACACTGACAAAGGAAACACAGACAACATGCCCCATGAGCCTCGTCTGAGTCTCGTTCAAGTTATGGAGTGCAGCACCATGAGTTTAACTTTCCTAGTGATCTTGGCAGCACCGAAGTAGATAGTACAGGAACATAGGGAAATGTCTTCTACACATCATGGTGACAGTGATTCACGTGCAGCTGGTTTAATATCCAGACAGACTTAGAAAGAACACTACAGAGACCATAGAAAGGTGAAGCCATTAGAGTTGCTCCAGCCTTTTGTTCTCTTTGGTACAACCTTATAACTGGATAGCACATATTACCAGGAATAAATCCAGGCTGAAGAAAATAACCTGGGAGAAAGAATGGAAGAGATAAAAACTCCCAAGAAACTCTAAATGTAGGAGATCATATTTGAACTCTAGATATGAGAAACCAATGTAAAGAAATTCTGACAGCACTGTCATTCTCTATTTTCAGACAGAGTGTACCAGAAAAACTGAAGGTAGTCTTAGTTTATAATAGAGTTTAATGAGTTTCATGTTTTTCAGTTAGCCTTGGCAAGGAAGATGACTGTGAAGTTATATTGTTATAAAAACACAGTCCGCATAAAATGATAATACGAAAGAGACAGATAACTCATTATCCTAATTTCCTGAGCATACAAAGTGAAAATGAGTTTATACAAACACTCTAATGAAAAATCTAAGCAAGTCTGGTAAGATTTTAGTCTGGGGATGGAATTGGAGTGAGAAACTGGCAGATTACTGGAAGATTCTGACTTGAATCTTTATAAAAAAACAATTTTGAATTTTCAGTTTGAAATACTGAAAGTAGTAATAGCTACTGATGTCTATATAATCTGAAAGATATTGTCAGAATAGATTTATGCATAAATAGGAAACTAGCAAATATAGTAACTAGTAAAAAAAATTGCAGAAGAATGGAAAGAGGACTTGTAATTAGGGTAAACATATATCCAGCTGTGATTTTATCAGGAGCATGCACTCATTTACTCATTCAGCAAGGTAAATAAGTGTGGGCAGAGAACCACACTAAAACAGTGACCCTGCTCCTAATTACAGAAGTGCCTCATTCAGTGATAATGTGTGCATCTTTGACAACTACTATACTGAGTGACTTGAGTGAACAGAGGAATAAGAAAGATGCTTACTAGAGAAAAAGATGACATAATTTTCAGGTATTTATGTAAAATAATTAAATAAGCATGCTATAAAAAATAGTATTTCCTGCTGCTTCAAAACAGAAGTTTTTAAGCCTAAAGGGTGGTGTATATTTGAAATACTTCTCTTTCACTAAAGTCTATTCTAAAAGCAATACTGACTGAAGTACAGTTTATTCAAAAAGCAAAGCAAACATTTTGATTGTGCCTTGACTGAACAAAGCAGTAATGTTGCCAGTTTAAAAAGAATGCTGTGTTCCTCCTGTATCTTCTATTTTCAAAGCAACAAACAGAGCAAGTTTCCAACCTCCATCTCTCACACTTTACACTGCTATTACTTTAAAAAACCCCAAATGCACAAAATGGTCCTTAATGACAAGTTACAGCTTTGGCTGTAAACCTGTATTTTAGGTACAGTATCATGAAAATATTTCTGTCTTATACTGCTCCTGTAATTTTAATGATTCTTGATATAAGAGACATAACTTCATCAATAACTGGTCATGTAAGAGCTTAGCCAGAAGCAAGATCTAGCTGAATTGAAACAGTAGCTTGACAAGTAGAATTTTTATTATCAAATTATGTAGAACAGAGCTCTCTCTTACCATGAGTCGTCAGTGTACACTGGCCATGCTAACAACAATATTAAGAATGTGCATGATGACCAATAACTTAAAGTTTTCTACTGCACTTCATTCTGCTTTGCAAAAGTAATATTTTATAGCATTACAGATTTATGTGTGTTATTGCTCTGTTTTCCTCCTAGCAAGTTCTTTAGGTGGTGAGGAAAATAGCCAGTATTTTATTTTGTCAGCCATATCAACAGCAGAAAGTAGTCTTGTCTCTGCCTGGCAAGTTATTATAGAAAATTAGGCAGATTATCTTGTGGTTAAATTTCTGCAATCAGTGATGGGAGCTTCCTATCACTGCAGTAGGTCCCTTTTATGAGGTTGGATGAATTGCTTGAAATCAAGCCTCCCACAGTGTCCTGAACAGTGTCCAGAGAAAAGCCAGGCTTCTAATAAAACTCTTAGCTCATTTTATCACCTGACAAGAGCGCGATGTTCAGAGCAGTTCAAAAGCCAGAGAAACAGATTTTTATGAAGGAGCATAAAGGATGGTGGGGACAAAATCCAGTGCTAGTCCTTTTAATATATCAAGTCTTTAGAATAACTATGTGCATGTTCACCCTTTAGTCTCATTTCCTCACCTTTAAAATGGGGACAATATTGAATGCGTCTGCATAGAGGATGAAAGGAGTGAAGATGAAGCGATTTGATTTTAATGTAATTCTTAAGTGTTACGCTGGTAAAAAACTATTAAAATCCCATATGGAGAATAAATTGAAAAATAAAGAAAATATTTTTTTCTGAATATCTCCTTATTCCTTACTTCTTTTTACAGCAAATTTTCATAGTCAACTGCCTTTACTGTTTGTCTTTTCTGGGAAAATGCAGCAGAAAGAGTTTTTGACTGCGTTTTGCCCCCACATTCTCACATTTTTGTACTATACCAATACCAGGGATGAATTTTACATGGTTTACTCTTGATTGCATTATGTAATTCAATATTGCTATTTTAGTCTTCCCAAGCTTCAGGAATATAAATTAGATGTGTATCTTTCTTGTCCTAATTGCAAACTCCTGGGATCCCTTTGTGTATGCGATATTGTAATCTAAGACTGGTTTCAGAAAGCAAAATGTTAACCAAGGTATGAAACTCATTGTGGATACTGTGGAACCTTTTCTTGTTTCCTTGTAAAATCCTCAAATGAGGTGAATATGAGTATGCTTTCTTTCTGATTTATATGAAAGAATAAACTCTCCCTAATTTAGAGAACGTAGAATTGCAGTGAAGGTTTTTAAGATAAATCTTTCCTGACAATTATAGCTAAGCATACCCCTTAAAGAGACAAGCAGAATTGTCCAGAGGACAGCCATCAACCAAATGTTTGCAGGGTTTATTTTTAAATAGGAAACTGTGGGTTTTTTACTTAATAACAAAACATTAAGGCAGTCTGCTATTTTTAATTATTTGCTTATTTATAACTGAGCTTGGAGATACATCTTTCCTGAATTTGCTTTCAGTGCTTCCCCTCTATACCTGCTGGTGATAAATAATGTTGCCTTATGTGGTCTATTGCAAGGCCATTTATATAATTCTCTGAATTGGTGGATATTTTTAGTCATGTTTAAAATACTAAGAGCTGTTGGCTACTGCCAAGATAAGTAAGCAGAGAATACTCTCACTGTAGGGTTTGCTTTGTCTGCTGCTGCTTAGGAAACAGTCACAAGTCATGCACTGATTGACAGGGCCTCACTGCTGCTCTTGACAACTATCAGGAAGGTTGTAATGTAGTTTAAATTACTTGCATAAAAATGGGAAAAAAAAGAATGGAGATTCATTATTCACAGCACATTCACACTAATCATAACCCTTGGGCTTTTCAGAAAAACTAATATGTAAGCTATGAAATCTTTTCTGTGCTTATCCAAACATATCCAGAGGATAGCAAACTACAGAGCAGTGAACAGGTAACTACTCTAGAAAGAGTACTACTGATTTTAGGAAATAATGGTAGTAATAGGAGCATGATCATAGGCACTAATCCAAATAACTGAAAATATTATCCTGCCCAATTTTGCGCTTATCCCAATTTCCAACTTAAAATCATATCTAGCCTAGAGCAATTGAACCAATTGCTTACACAAGAGTTATGCCTGTATAGAGTATTTCCCTTTGTCTTTCAGGGGAGACACTCTTTAGTGTTCAAAAATAAAACCTAACACTCAGCAGCTTTCTTGGCCATGAGATCTATCCAATCCCACAACTGGCAGCACAAGCTTGCCAGAGGCATGTGCTGCTCATTTTTGGAGTGATAGAACAGCATATCCCGTAATGTCTCCAGTGATTCCCTATGGAGCCCAGTTCAGTCTAACAGAGTTTCTGTACAAGAAGAAAGTTTTCCTAGTCTTCATGGAAGAAAGTAATCTGAAATGAATGGTGTGCAGGTGATTTCACTGATTTGAAGGCTGTTAGTACAGTTTATTGTAACAGGAGGCAGATTGTATACCAGCCAACAGAACATAAAGAAATAGACCCAGAGCTTAAATTTCAAACTCATAAATTGCAATGAAATGGTAAGATTTATTTATTGTTCTAGTTCGTAAGATGAGATCAGAGAGGTGAGCTGAAAACTGGTAATACTCTGTAATGCACAGAATTGCTGTATTGGAATGATAAACTGTGATAAACTGCTCAACAAAGTTGTCCCAATTTTACTTTCATAGACCAACAGACCCAAGAAAGACCTTAGAAAGAAATAACAAAGTAATTTAATCAAAATTTTGAATCATTTAAACCATTTCACTACTCTTGACATGCTGATAAAAGCTTTTCTTGAGTACCTTAAAGCAGATATGTTCAGACAACCCAATATTTATTTCACATTGAGAATCTGTGGAAACCATGTGAAAGCAGCTGGCTTCCAGATCATCCTAGATACATAAAATGGCTGGCTGCAACTAGCTGACTTCAAATCAGTCAGCTAGTTAATTCTCATTCGCTAAGCTTGATTATATTCTGCAAAGTTAGAGAGATCTGAAAGCAAAGGCCTTCTGATCTTTATCACAAAAAAAGCAGTTCTAGTACCAAAATAGAACTAAAGACATGGAAAACAGAATATTATAAAGTACTGCCCTTCCAGTGTCCCAGGAATCACCTTTTAAAAAAAAAAAATTCTTAAAATATCTGAACATCAAACCTTTCAATTCTTCATGTATCTGTAAATTAATTTTCACTTCTAATTTTGGTCTATACACTGACAGGAAAATGCAAAGCAGTTCTGTCAAGAAAAAAAGTCTTTATAATTCATTCTCTTATTGAAATCAGGAGTATCATGATTTTCTCACCATCTCTCACACATCTCATCATTCACAATACCCCATCTCATGAGATCCTTAAACTCACCTCAAATACTTAATAGGCTTTGACAGTTGCAGTGAGTTTTAGGTTACTAAGTTAGTTAGGTTACATAATAAATTTAGTATCGAAACCAAGCATCCTTACATTACACAACTAGTAATATGCACTCTATTTATAGGCTTTATGTTTTTCCACTAGGCAATTTCTTTTAAGCCTTTATTTCCCATCTTCATGATTCTAGAGGTGGTGGAAATCAACAGGTTATGAGATCAGTGAGTTAATGTATGATTAAACTATTTTGGTGTCATAAAAAATGACAGAGTCTTAGGTCAATGGAAGATAGTGCATTGATCTTTTTAATGGTTATATTTTAGTTTTTCTTCTACTTCATGTACCTTACTCTACCAATGTATTTATTTGAGAGCATTTTTATTAATTTTGTAATTATGTCTTATATATGTCACTGAGTGACCCTTGAAATAGAAGTAGTGCAATGATTACAAAGGCTGCTTTGCAGAGAGTTTGGAGAATTTCTAATTTCTCTTAGCACTTCCTCTGGCCACTTATGGTAGTAATTTGTACGCTTTTAAAAGATATTTCTGAAAAAACATCCTGGAATCAAATCAAAAGAAATTATTTCAGTGGACTTTGGATCAGTGACTTTTTTGTCAGTCAGACTAGGGAAATTAAAAGTTTGGTTCAAAATGGATTACCTAAATGCCTTCGAATCCTTAGGACAACAGGTGCTTTTGTTCTTGAAGCTGTATTTGAGTTGCATGTGAGATGCTTATATTTATTATATATTATCTTATGAACATGAATGTTGTTTTTGTTAGATGCAGTGTTTTAACTTAGATTTCACATAAGTGCATAGGTATAACAAGTAAAGAGAAGATAATGGAATAAATGCATTAACATGAATTTCCAATAGCTCACTGTTTTTCTCGTTGCCCTAGGCACAGCAGCCCACAAGCTTATCTCACACATGAGAGTCTCTGGTGCTCCAGTAGGTCATGACTTCAGTGGATCATTCAGCATGACTTGAAATGCCCGCAGAAATAGTCACTGTGAAGAGCTAGATAATAGCTAGATAATAGTGTATGTGTATAGTCACTGTGTGAAAAGTGTTTATATTTAGAGGAAAAGCTTGGAAGGGCTATATCTACTTAAATAGGTGGTGATTCTGGAGAAAACCCTCCATAGCCTCTCAGTGTTCAGTAGGACATGATCAGAGAGTGACAAAGCCACAGAATCACAGAACAGTTAAGGTTGGAAAGTAGCACATGGGATCATCTAATCCCACTCGTCTCCTTGAGCAGAATCACTAAGAGCAGGTTACTCAGGACACTGCCCAGTTCTCCAAAGGAGAAGGAAACTCCACAGCCTCTGGGTTGCTGTGCTTGATGACCTTTACTCCACCTGTCAGGTACACATTGATATGTATGCACATTAAGAGACATTAACATATGTTTTATGGAAATAAAATAATCGTCATGACATAATGGCCTAATAAAAAAAAAAAGTTATGCCATGCACTGTGTGTAAACTGACAAGTTGAGGTATTATAGGAGATCACCAATTTTTACTACTTTATTTACTGCTTGATTCCTTTTGTAATTCTTTCCTGTCTCTCATTTTAGGGAGCCAATAGTGTTTCTAAATAGCAACTTCAGTATTAAGAGGAATAAATTTCTACTTAAAACTGGAGAATACAAGAAACTAAAAGACTTAGTAAGTCTTGACAAGTGCACCTGGATCTCTGCCATTAAATTTGGTTATTGGGATGACCTGGAAAAGACATAGGATTTTGTTTAGAAGACCACAGAAGGGTCCTATTTAAGTTTTGGGCAGGCAGTAAAAGTTTTGATTACAGAGGAAGAGTATGTTTAGTGGGACCTTCCTGGAGAGGACAGCATGTGAGGGAGTAAGCTTTGCTGCTCTTGAAGAGTGTCAGCAAGTTTGGGAAATATTCAAGATGAAGATGAAAGCCATATATAGGCAAAAGGTTAAAATTTATTGAGTAAATAGAAACTTCTTTGGATGTGTAGCATTGGAAAATCCATTGGCAAGTGCTTTCAGGGAGAAGGCCCAGCAGATAACGGGAGATTTCAAGGGAAAATGGAATCTAGAATAGGGGAAAAGTCTGTATTTAATGTTAGGGCTCAACAGTATTTACAATATTTGTTTGGTTTTCAGTTTTGCTGGGCAGAAGATTCTGAAGGCTGCACAATGCCTACTCATAAGGAAGCATTATGTCTACTGTGTTAAATTTCTAGAGCTACTTACTGCTAACCATACTTTACTGCAGTTGTTCATTTTATTGTCTAGAAATCAACTGAAATGTGAATTTCATTTCTGTGTTGTGTCTGTAGCCCACTAATGAAGTCTTAGAGTGGCAGTTTTTCATATGCTTTTGTAAATCTCCAGGAAATGTCTTTCTTAATGCTCTTGGCTCATACTTGTCTCTTTCAATCAAGATTGAAAGATTAAATGTTGAAAAAAAAGGGAAAGCTCAAACCATAAATACCGTGAGGGCCTTAGTTCCCTGACTCATCAATTGATTTTCATATGGAAAGTCTGAGATGTGAAGTGTGATGCTATTACATATTTGTCCCTGAAGAATTAAGCAGCTTACAGAAAAGCCTTCACCAAGGTGACCTCCCATTCTGAGCTGAACAGAAGCAAAAGCTCTTGCTTAATGTCACTAAACTCTCATTCTTTCTCTGTCTCCTCCATAGTGATTACAAACACTATGTAATAAGAATGTATAGTAGGTTCAGTGTGTGAAATATGCTTGTGTTGCAACATTTCAACAGAATTTTGATTATTGTGATGGTGACAATTCAAGGAAAATGATCTCAAATTAGTCATACAAGTAGAAATAAAGAATAATGCTAGTTGACTTAACACTGTGATAATAACACTTTATGAATTCTTCATAATCAAACAATGCTTCATTACCTGACCTTGTGAACACCTCGCTGCATGATGGTCTCCTACATAACAAACATAATCAAACATCTGTATGCCCTAAATTAACCAGACCTGCAGCTGGCCAGCTATCTGCAGAGTGGTTGTCATGGAACTGTCTGCCTGTTCACTTAGTATTTGTTTCTCTCCTAAACTCTAATGTTTGTGATGGATTTTGCATGTCTAGCTCTTAGTGTATGTTCTGTTTAATCTTTTTTGGTGATGATATGTTTGGGCTTTCTATCAAAGTGGTAGTGGTGGGGATTGATAGTTAGATTTGATGATCTTAAAAGTCTCTTCTAACCTGGACAGTTCTATGGTACTATCTTGAAATTTTGAAATGAGGATGGGGAAGAATGATGAAATGAAAGCCTTATCTTCAAGGTGAATTTTGTGATTCGCAAATACTACAGGCAGCTTATGTTTTGTGCAAGTATTACCATCAGATTTATAGACAGATTTCTAATTGGAAAGTTAATGAAATACTGATGAATATTTGGACTCATATTGCCATTATCTTAAATATTGCACTAGTTAATCTTTATGTATAAATCTAATTTCCTTGTATCCTACCACATTTCTGACAGTTACAGAATATTGTAGGGCATGTTTCCATGCTTTCAGTTCTTGAAAGGAGGTGAACAGTTTTAAATATTTGTAGCCTGCATCACTGGCAATGGAATCAAATCAGATAGGGCCCCCCAGACAGCTATGCTTTGCAAATCATCAAAATCAATTCCAACATCCATGAACTGAGAGTTAACACTGCCGTTCATTTTACAGTTGGGTTCCATTCCAGTATATAAAGCATCATCTCAAGATAGTAACTGCTTGGGGTTTCTGTTGCTCTTGTTTGTAGACAAGAAACTTTGGAGTGAAAGGAAACCATCAGTGTACCTTTACAACAGGTTAGAAGAAAGATTTCACAGAGAACAGCGGTAGCGTTACAGTTACAAACAGCTGCTTTCTCTAATATTTTCATGGGGGAAGTTTCTTGTTCTGCCAATTTTCCCATACTTTGTATTTAAGCTCTTCCTAGGTCAGCAGTGCTCCCTTGTGAGTCATTTATTCTGAATTTCACATGTTAATTATCTTGTTTCTTTTGGAGACTCTTCCTTCTACACCTAAAATGCCTTTGGGTTTTAAGAGTTTTCACTCTTTTTCAACTCCCACTACAATTTTAATATTTACACATTATGTTGTAAGCACTGTGAACATAAGTCTTAAGACCTTCTTTTGAATAAACTCTGAATTATTTTTAGGTGCGTTCAACATAACTTCAGCGCATCTAAGATTTATTCTTAGTCTCAATTACTGTTGTTGGCTTTTTACATACATTTTTCTGCATTTCTTAATTCTGTAGTTCCCTTAGGGAAATGTACGCATTTTGCATTTTTTAAAAATTTCCTAATATACCAATACTGTCCTGCATTTTTATCTTAATTTCTTGACAGATATACATTTCACATTTGGAGGCAGGAAGAAAAATGGTTTAGATCAACTTGCCATTCTAAAATCCTACACGTAGGACACGTGAATGTTAATCTAAATAACTTGAAATAAATCTGAGATTTGTGTATGCTAATCTTATGTTGGTAATGTAGACTTTTCAAACTGTCATTCATAGACTAGCAGAGAGAAGCTGATAAAGCAGCCTTAGCTAACCCAGCATCAAAGTCAAGTTCCCAGCCAAGTGACAATTCTCAGCCTTGCGTTTCTGAGCCTGTATGGAAGGACTAAGGGTTAAATCTGTACTGTCTGGATTGTTGTGCAATTTCCTCAGTAACTGAATACCTAAAGACTCAGCTAGAAATAAGTGTCATCTGCCCATTTCTCCTCTGTATGCCAGGAACTGGCAAAGGTGGTGGTGGAGGGAGTGAATGACAGCTTAGGTCTCCTGCATGCTTTCCCCGATTTGGACCACAGCTCAGTAGTCCAAGTTTGCGCTGATCAGTTTATTCATCTCATGCATGTTTGGAGGAATATACTGTAATATACCCTTCTAATGATATATGTGGTACATAAATAGCAGGGTTTGGGGAAGAATGTTTTTTCCTTGCTGGCCTTTGTGTACCACTTCTCCTTACTGAGATTCTGGGACTTCCTTTATTGAAATCTTATCTTCCATTTTTTAGAAAATTTAAAGCATTGTGACTTCTGTTCTTGAGAACAGAAACTTGATGTTTTTCTTAGGTCAAACCTGTGTTAGATTTTTTTGCTACAAGAATTATAGGTTAGGCTTTTGATTGCATAATTCCATGCTGGAAGAAGGCCTTGTATGGTTGTACCTACGGGGCTCAAAAGAGTTTTGCTGTGTTAACTTTTGTTTATTTGTGACACTGGCTAAAACGTCTTTATGGGAAACTGTCTTTGCCAGGAGAAAGGGTATCTACACTTCAGGACATAAAGCTACAGTTGTTGGTATCTTCTACTGTGTAGCAGGATTGTCTAGGATGGTAGCTGGACTAGAAAAGATATGCTGCACAAGCAGGTGTATTGAAAGCTGGAATACCTCTGTAAGTAGAGTGAGTACATCAAAAGTGAGTTCACTTGAGTAAAGCCCCAGTGACTTGCTGACTAAGAGATGCAGACGGAGATAATTCACTTACCACTAGCTCTATTACTGATATGTCAGCATATACATGGTGATAAGAACCCAAAGGACTTGTAGACTGTACGTAATTCACGTAGGCAAAACTTGACTTTTACCAATGCTGTAACTTCTTAAATTCTGTTTTTCCCTGTTTTGTGCAGCCTTATGGTTTGATTATATGTTTTCAAATGCTGATACTTTTCAGAGTTACATGGAAATTTGAAAAAAAAAACTTTCTAGTAAGCTTTCTTCTCCTATAAATGCTGATTGTAAAATATCTTTTGTACACTGTGTGATTTAGTATTAAGAACCAATGGTTCAGACTGACCTTCTGCAACTTTTAATAAAGCCAGTGAAAAGCCTTGTAAGTAAGGAAGATGTTGAAAAGCCAAGTGATTTATTACAAAAACAGTTGGACCCAGTAAGCTGGAAGGGTCAAGCTGACAAAAATCTAGACTCAGAAATGCTGCTACAATGTAAGAAGGCATTATCAGGAGGAAAGCAAAAACCAAATGAGAGTATCCCTGAGAAAAACATAGGCCTGTTAGCTAAGAAAACAATATATTTGTCCTGCAATGTTTTCACTTCAAAAAGCTCCCTGTGGAGGGGCATTTCTATAGAGTAGGAACTTGAATGCACTGATGCTTCTGAAAGAAAAATGTGGGGGAAGGATTGAAGCAAGGCAAATCCACTGCAGAAAAACTAATTACAGTAGTAGTGAAGGTATTCAGTACCATAGAATACCATATTCAAGATTTTCTTCTAGGCTAAGCATGGCAGACATTAGGAACCTTCTATACCCATCTATAAGGTGAGCATTTTTGCTAAGGGGGAAAGAGGGAACTGGGAGGGCGGGAAACTTGTAAATAACCCCAGTTAGATCCTTTAATGATCTAACGATCAAAAATTTGCCTGGTCAGATGATTCTCAAATACTTCAGTGAACATTTTGATATTTCTAATGATTTTTTGTCTGTTTGTTTGCTTGTTTTACTCATGTAAGCCAGGAATTCATCCTGGAGGAATTGGTGGGATTATGCAAATCAAGAAGAAAAGGACCATCAGAGCATGTTGTAGTTTTATGGAGATTGTAGAGAGAGCAAGAAGCTAGATGGTGTAAGTGGTTACTGAACCTGTTTCCATTTTGGTAACTTTACAAGCAGAGGATTTGAGAATTTCCATATAAAACTCTTCTTTGTGAATGGGTTTTCTGGTTTTAAATTTAATATACTTTGACTAAAGATAAACTCTTTCTTTTGCATTTCAGTCAAAGTTTACCACAAATAACTTTCAGTTTGGTTAAAAAAAAGCCATACATCTCCTGATCTTTACAGGAGTTACCAAGTGAAGATGGGACTTGGAAGTCATCATCCTTAAGAGTTAAGTTTTTTACAATATACAATGGATTGTTGTTTGACAAATGTGTGCAGCATCATGGCAATTCTCTTAAGAGGGATGTACCCTGGCTTGGGGAACTGAAGTGGATCATATGACAGACCAAGTTCAATATGATATTACACATTACTGCAAGAGTGATCAAAATATTCCTTTTTATGATGGAAAAAATGATTGTCAAAATAGACTAAAAAACTGTGTTTATGTCACTAGTTGTACTCAAAGCCCACGGTGGAAGACTTCAGCCTTCTGTAATACAGCTGTCAATAGATTTGCCTTTCACATTTATTTTCTGGCTTTTGCTGGTATTTTCTGCTTGATTTAAAAATTTTGTTATTTCATATTGCTATCTGGGCTGTAGTTTAAAAACCGTACGTTGAATAGGGTGGAAAATCACTCAATCCTTTAAGCATATAAGGATTCAAGAACATATGGTTTCACTAGAACAATATTATTGCCTTATTATCATGTAAAGAAATGTATTATGCGCTCAAGTGCTTAGAGTATGTGCTTAGATTTGAGATCTGAACAGGTTACTTGAGAAAATGCACCAGAAAGTCTGGGGTAATTGTATAAATCAGGAAAATATATGAGGAACTAGGCTGTGCATCTTCCTTGGTTATTTAAATACAAAGACTTGTCCTTGCATTTGCACTAATGCTAATGAGCCAGTCAAATATTTGAGTCAAACACACCAAATCTTGCTGAAACAAACTACACTTTGTGGATTGTACTCTAACCACATCTGACCTTTCTAGGCTGGCTGGGTACTCATTCATGTGAGCATCTGAACATCATTTCATTGTTTTAAGCTGTCTTACAGGTAGTTACTTTTCTACCTAGGAAATACATTCATGTTAGTATTCAGTTTTAACTTAAAAAAATGCTCCAAGTGGATAAATAGTATGATGTGTTTTAACCACAAAATGCTGTGCTTTATTTGAATGAAAATGTTCATGCAGGCCTTTACAGCTAAGCATGAGTTTGAATATGTACTACAAACTTGCACGTGCAATTGCAGTACATTATTTAGCTAGCAGTAGTTTTCAGTGCCTTCTGTGTCTCACTAACAATATTTTGCTCCTTTCAAGATCAGTGGGAACTGTGCTAAGGATATAATTAATTATCGTAGCTCATTGTGAGAAAACATGAAAGTGAAAATATTCTCTCATTTCAATATATGGATAGAATTTAATTTTAAAAATAAGCTAAGTTTGTGTTGATAGTTGGAGAAAGGGCAAGGGAACATAAAAGAAGAAAAGTATCTCTTATTTTGAAAAGAAGTCCAGTGTTATCTTTTGATATTCTAGATTTTTACTTCCCTTTCTCTGAGGAAAATAATGATCCTCCACCAACAACTGATAAAGATTTGGAATTAGACCTGTTCAGGGACCAACAGAGTCATTCTATGTTAAAAAGATTAAGTGATGCATGAGTGTTATGTACCCAAGAGTATCAAATCACCTCTTTAATTTTGTCATATAATTTTAAGGATGTGGGGAGGTTCATAATCCTCATTGATCTTTTGTCCTTGTGGAGAGACAAGCTACAAATTATTAATACAGACAGTAATATAATATTTTTTTCTTGAAGATTGCAGTCCATTGGATAATTATGTCACATTAAGAAGCTGAATAATCCAGACTGTTAGACAAACACAGCCTTTTCATCACCAGATACTAAAAGCCATTTGAACTAATGACTAATCTTTGAGCCAACCTTCCTTCTGCCCCATGACACTCTCATAATCCCACTTGAAACTCATTTCTGGTCCATTCCCAGAAGTATCTAAAATTACACTGGCACAGCTGTCTTCTAGGTTTTTTGGGTTTTTTTTTGTTATTTGTTTTGTTGCTGTTATTGTTATTGTTCCATTCAGAATGTCATGTACCTTGATCTAAATACCTTGGCTTTCTTTTTACAAATCCAGTTCTCTAACAGAGCCCTGTTAAAATGGATTAGGGATGCCTTTATAGCTCTGTAATAACTAAACACTGTGAAGTGAAAGCAGCATTTCAGAATACATTACTAAAATAATTAAATATATTATGCCCAAAAATGTATTCCTTAAGCTGAGAAATATATTATCCATGAAAGTGTATTACTTAAACCAAATCCATCCATTCTTTTTGCGTTTCAATTAACATAGTTGCATCTCGCTCTGCTGCCTTTTACAGACACTGTATTTTTAGATCTGTTTTCAATGGAACAAACATACCATAAAAATAACGTGCAGGCAGAGAGTTGAATTCTTGCTATATTTGATGAGAAAATGTAGTCATGAAGCCTGTTTTGTATTTTAAACATTATTTCATACGTTACTAAAACTTAAAATTAAAAAAAACCGAAGTATCAGTTTGCACTGAATATCAAGAAGCACCCAACTGTGGAGACAGCTTTTTTTGTTTAGCAGAAGTTTTAAAGACTCCACTTCTCAGATAATCAGCCTCATGATAAGAAATCCCAAAGTACTATTTGCTGGCAAATAGCAGTTGCTTTCTGCTTTGTATTGGATCATCTCTTCTGAATTTGTCAAGGACTGAAATTAAACAACAGAAAGGACAATGGTAGCTCTTCATACCTGGAGCAAAGAGAAATCAGAGAAACTCTGACATTATTTTTTTTCACTCCACCCTGACTGTATTGCCTGGAGCTTGCTATAAATTCTCTGTCTAAATAGACAGACAATGTTGTAGGAAATTATATGCTTTGGTATTCATGAATGCCTGGAATTCTCTATTGA
The DNA here is from genome assembly GCF_000691975.1 of Corvus brachyrhynchos. Lineage (NCBI taxonomy): Eukaryota > Metazoa > Chordata > Aves > Passeriformes > Corvidae > Corvus > Corvus brachyrhynchos. The sequence goes on along the minus strand of NW_008235774.1, from coordinate 162,004 downwards.
ATTTTATCTTTAACAAAGATTTCATAAGATAAGAACAGCTTTCTTGTTTCCCATGGGTAAGTTCTCCCTTATGGGATTTTACAGTTTATGCAGACTGTTTGTTTATGGGAATATTTCATTAATTTTCATTCTTCCTGGTATGTGTTTCTATTTCTAACATCCAGTATATTTTATCACTTTTTCACTCAAATTTGCTTTTCTCTACTCTCATGCTCTGGGATGTTCTTTTTCCATCACTTTATTCCAACAGTGGATACATCTAGAAATGTTCTTTGACATCTTCTAGACCACAGAATAACAGTTTTCTAAAACAATTCAAAGCAAACAACCAGTCTATATGCAGCAACACCTGTATCAACAAGGTCTGGACCTGACAACTTTTAAAGTCCTTTTGAACCCTGACCTCATTTGGCTAAGTTTTGAATGACTGACTTACGCCCTAGAGCAGGTAAGGAAGAGCAAAGAGAGGAAGATTTAACTTTTTTGTTACATCTCCCTACTTTGACTGTTTGTATGTTGGGTTTTTTTCTGGATATAAAACTAGAAGGTAAGCCTAACTACTTTTCAAAATAGCTTTGAGGTTTTACTCATTACACTTCTGTCCTTAGATGTGTCTTATTGTCTGTCTGCCACCAAAGATTAAAATACAAAAAATGTTTAGTTCCCCTGTATTGTACAAGGTATGAAATAAAGAAGCTTTTCATGAGACAAAAATTACAACTTAATCCCAAGCCAACAATCACTTGTTCTGATACTTATTTAATGCATGCCTTAGAGTACTCTGAGAGTGGTGAGTTTTGTGGGATTTGTAGTGGCTTTTTTTTCTTTTTTCTCTAGTTGGTCTGAGTGACATTTGCAAAAAAGTGGGTCTGCTCCTGTACCTGTAAAACTTAACAAGAGTTTTGTCACCCTCACTAAAGTGAGTAGATGCAAGCTAAGGTGTAGAGAAAAAAAATATGTGAAATCCATTATTATACTTGTCTGGAATGCCAGAACATTCATTTTAACCTTATCTCCTATGAGTAATGGGAAAAGCATACTTAGAATTTAGGTCTTCTTACTGGAACACTACCTTTATTGTTTTTTCATACTGGCCCCTTATTCCCAATAAAGCATGATTTGCATAGCTAAGTAGTAAATGTTTGTTACAGTGGGGATACTGCAACACGTGTATCAGACAACGAGGCCCGTGGAAAGAAATATCTATGGACGGATTCTTGATAGATGTTTCAGAGATGTTTATTTCTCCAGCCACAT
>NW_008235774.1:156657-160660 GCF_000691975.1 Corvus brachyrhynchos | reverse complement strand
AGTTGTTGAGGAGTTTTTTGTCTCTCCAGCCACAGGGCCGGGATCTGCCGAGGAACTGAGGCAATCACGGACCCGAGGGTCCTTGCCTGTGCAGGGGAACACAAAACAACCAATGGGGAACGAGGCTGAGCAGGGGCAGGGAAACGCCGTGCCTCCCCTCAGGGCCCCTCTCCCAGGACCACATGGCAGGGGGAGGGCCCCAACAAATGTTCATGCTAATCTTTGAGTTGTTCAAACTTAAAAGAACCATGTTTTGATTGTGATAGCTAGAGTGGTATTTGAACTTCCATCAGAAACTCAAGGCTGGGAGTAGTATGCTTCAGATTAATGATACTTTCATGATGAATCTTTCTGAATTTTTTTTTTTTTAATTAACTAACTACTTGTTCACTTACTAAAGCAGCTACAATACTTTCTAGAACCTTACGTTTTTTAATATTGATAGTCCAGGTGTTAGGTTTTAGAGCTAGGGGAAGCTGGTTGAAGCTTACTACTTGCAAGTATGAATTCAAAATCCAACTAGCTGGATGGCTCAGTCATGATGTTTTACCTCTGGGCTTGTATATTTTCACTTACTTACCAAAAGATATTTGTAGCAATACTTTAAAAATAGCTAGGCCTTAGGAATTCCTGTATTTGTTTCAAATGCAGCATATTTATGCAATAATTCAGCAGGTCCTCATTCATCAGCATTCCCTACCGGTTATTCATGACTTGCCTGTTTTCAAAGTTGTGGCCATTAAGATGTGCAGCTAAGAGCTATGCCATGTGACTGATGGGACCAATTACTGGCATCAAGACTAGATAACAAATAAACAATGAAAATTAACTAAAATACACAAATAGTCAAGAAACTTTTACAGAAAATAGAATGCATATAGAAAGTACTTTAAATGTGTCAAATTCTTCAGCTGTCATTTGGAGAATTGTCATTTCATTAATATTACATTACTGCCTTATAGAGGCAAGCATATGTATATATCATAAGGGAACTCAAAAGTGACTATGTAAGTGTTTAAATATAGAGGAAAATTACCAAATCCCACAAACTTTGAAACCCAGCTAAGCTGTCATTTGATCCTAAACTTATACTGTCATTCAAGGGCTGAAAAGGGGGAAAAAAAATCTCATTATGGTAGAAGTTTTTCACATGAAGCTTTTTAAACTGCAACAGAATATTAGGATTTGCACAACTTCAAGGTCATCGAAAATGACAAAAATTTTCAAATTAATTACAGAGGAAAATTTTGGTTATATGCAAAATGATCTCTTATCTAGTCAGATGAGAAGTTAACATGCCTTATTATTAATAATATATGAATAATCTATCTAACTTAGTTCATTAATGGTTTGAAAAGTCCACTTCAATTTGTAGATGATAGCAGGCTTGTAAGGGCTGCAGAATGCCAGATGTGGATGAACTGAAGATAGTTGAGATGAGACAGGTTAAAGATAATTAGAGGTACAGAAGCATGACTTCTGAAGATACAGCAAACTGAGTTTGTTAATCTGGAGCACTAAAAGGAACCAATTGCTTACACATGTGACATGCGATGGAATAAAGGACATTAATAAACCCGTCGCTATGTCCAAAAAGACAAGATCTGTGGCTTGAAAGATTTATCTTAGCTGTGCTGGGAAAAGTTTTTGAAGATGAGGATAATTATATAGTGGAAGGACTGCACAGGGAACACATGTAATCACTATTTTTCATTTGAATCACATTCTGCTGTATTTGTTCACTTTTAAAAGGCAAGTGGAGATGATAATGAGAATAAAACATAAATGTAGAAAACTAACATCTATTTGGAATCAAAATATTGGACTACTGAAATGATTCAAAGAAAAGTAAATAAGATTATTCTGAGAAAAGTCAGCCACATCCTTGGAAGTGCTGCCTGAGGCTGCTCTAACTTCTCAGGATTGTCTGTACTCTGTAGATACAAAACTGAACCCTAGCATGAAGGCAACTGACTGGAAGGCAGTTCAGATAGCATCTGCTGTAACTGGTAAGATTTAAATTGAACTCAGTGATACTTGTGGGTTGAGAAACAGAACAAACAGAAACCTGTCAATGGCCAAGGAATGCAATCTGAAGCAAATTCTTAAGATGCTTTGACTATGATTGGGTCCAGGTAATAATAGGCAGAATATCATTCCTACACATTTGAGTGTCAGCATAAAGAGAAACTTGTATTTTCTGAGAGTTAGGTGGGTGCTACTTGACTTATATACTATGAGGATTTTATATTATATAAAATATTCTGTATTAATTATTTAAATTCCCCCCTATGTACATTGAGAGTTTGAGTTGGTAAATTTAATGGTCTCTTGCTAGGCTGAGACACAATACAGTCAAGAGTTAAGATTCCCTTGAGACAGCATTTTAAAAGACGATACTCTTTTTCAATACGATGGAAAAAAAAATCAGTCGTGTAAAAGAAAATATTTGAGATGAAAACACGTATGGATCATGACTCATAGTAAGGCAAGCACTTGGTTTTCCTTTTACTTTGAAGTTTTTCCCAAAGTAACAGTAACTTCAATATGACCTGAGTACTCAGATAATAAACATAAATGAAACAGGGAAAAAGACAGTAAAAAAGTGCATTTATCACCCAGCTAAACTACTAGCAATTTAACAAGAGAATAGTTCTTCTTTCTCTTCTGATGTCTTAAAAGAAAACAAAAATCCCAAACTGGTGAGCAGTACACACTGACTGTAAGTGTGTACACTCTTTAGCTGTGTGGGATCTGCACAGTTGCAGAGGAACAGTTTCAGAGAAAAGAATAAAGTCAGTCTCTGCAGTATGGACTAATACATATTTCTTCCAAGGTAGCACAAGTCCTCTGTAGAATATTTCAGCTAAGAAGATGGTTCTTTTAGTGCCAGAATGGTTTATCTGCTGCTCCCTTGGAAAAAAAGAAGAGTAAGAGCATACTATATTGGCCTGAAAACAGCATCTGATACTGAAGTATACAGTAACAAATTATCCATTCAAAATGGAGTGTGTTGGTGTGAACCTATAATGAACCAAAGGCTCCTTTCCATAGAGACGGCATTAAATAAGTTTTTAAGGAATTTTCACTGGCAATCTAGCAAATACCTTCATTTTGTTGTTTACAAAGGCAAAGTACTGTTAATATTTGAACTGGCCAGAAATATTTTGTTTAGTTAGAGGCAGCTTTATTTTTTATGATAGACCCTACAAATTAATAACCTGAGGTGTTGATAGATAGAGAATTTTGGGGGAGGACAAAAATGCAAGCATATAAACATCTAAGAAACCTCAAGTAAGGATGAGTTTGTAATGCTCTTTATAGGCGTCACTCCATAGACAACTAGAGTTTGGCTTTACGATTTAAAACAGTGTCCTGTAGAGTTTGACTATGTCTTCTCCCAGCTCTTCTGTGCATTTTGTTCCAAGAATGTCATGTCCTAGTATTCTTTCAGGAACAAGTTGCAGAATGGTGGCCAGTTGGCTAAAGTCTACTCTTTTATATTCCTGTGCAGGCTCGCAGAACTGAAGGGTCATGTAAGAAACATATCTTGATGAAACTGGAAAGAACAATTTAATTCTCTTTAGTACAGCCATATATTTTTCCCATGGAGTAATGATGCTTCACACTTTTTCTATATAAAAACTGTATGTTAAACGCACTGTCCAGCTTTAAATTATGGAATACAGCTCCCTCATCTGTCCAACTCAGTGCATGAAAGTATGTCAAAAGCCAACTAAGTTTATGCTCAATAGTGTATCTTTCCTTTTTTAACCAAAGGTTTTGTCTCCTTTTAGATCTGTTTTTAAAGTACACTGGTAGAATAATTTAATTTCTGTGATTCTTATTGGTTATTCTCAATTTTTCTGCAAGATATTAATAACAATAGGGTTAAAGGTGATCATCAGAGAAATCAGACTGAAGTGAAAGTTTCTTTGATGTGTTTCACAGTTTAAAAAACCAAGAAACTTGGCACACTTTTCCTATATTTCCTCTGATTACA
>NW_008235774.1:115409-156607 GCF_000691975.1 Corvus brachyrhynchos | reverse complement strand
CTTGAATCTCTGTAGAGGAGTTTCAATGTAAATAACTGAATTACAAACTTATATGTCAATGTCACATAGCTTGGTCCTTGTCCTTCACGATTCATCCACAGTACCGATTTCATTGTTTGGTATGTAATTAAAAAGGGTCAACAATTGTCCTAAAAGGTATCTCCTGTGAAGATGTCCTGGTCTGAGCATTGCTGACTTGAATACACACCATCAAAATCATCTAATGGGCCAAAAAAAGTCATTTTGCTGTCATCTATGTTACTACTCTAATATTTAGGATTTTTTATTAGAAACCAAAATGACTTTAATATGACTCTTTTACTAGAATATAAATACCGAGAATGTCTATTTCCAGCCATTATTCTTTCACTTTAGTACATTGTTAAACATAGCACATATATTTTATACATTAAATGTGTTATTTTCTTATCTTCCTGACTGTCAAATTTAACAATATAATCTCAGCTTTTGCCAGTGCTGCCCCTGAACAGATAGTCCTGTGAAAAATTTTAGCTATATGCCACTCAACAGAACTAAACCATCAGGTGGCATCATGCTAAAGCATGGAAACTTAATTTACTTACACAGCCCTGACATTTAAAGAGAGACAATTAATCTTGTGTTTTATGATGCACCATAGCAATATCACAAGTGACTTCCATTCTGAAAAGCCCGTAAGAAGTTTTGGTAGAGGAGTTGAGACTTTCTTAAATAATGAATAGCAGGCCCATGATCCAAACTGTTTGCATTGTTCATGCAATAAAACTATGTGTTCTATAGTTGTCTTCATGTCGAGTTGAAGTAGTACATGAGAGGTAATGAGATGTATTGATATGCCAAATAATGACTTTTGGATGACCCAGTGTTCCCAAAACTGTTTACTCCGTTATCATCAGTTCTGTGATTTTTGAGTGCTGGCAGTCCTTGCTGCTGTAAACACTCTTGCAATATAACTATGACTTAAATGTTGAGTGTCAGTTTGGCCCTTTGTACTTCACCTGTGGGCAAATCAAAAGCAGAAACACCAGATTTTTCTCTTTGCTTAGATTAGTAAAAAAATAAAGCATCAACTGCCTACACAGCTAGGGTGTGATGAATGATGACAGAATAATAAAAACAATCTTTCCCTCTATCTCACCGATGAAGAAAAGGCCTTTCAAAAGTCCAGAAACAGGGATAGGAAGTTAAGAGCAGGTGCTCTGACCTAAATATGAGCTATATGGTTCTATATGGTTTACAGTGATCAATCTAGTATGTTGATTGGTGTTAATGTTTAACAGTTTTTCTCCATGGGGTAAACATGAAACTCACTCTGAACTAGTAGTGGTTGTGTGGATCTTTCTGTCTCAGGTCTTGTGGATTCAGAGAATCCTGCATTTTATTTTCACTTTTCCTTTCACTGAAGTGAAACCTGTGCAGCCACAACTCTGAAAAATCTTGCTGATCTTGTCCAGGGGGTTTGTTCTGTGGCAAACACTTCTTTTCACCTTGTTTTTTCTTCATTCTTTCCTCACCCCAAAATAATCTCAACAAGATCACAGAAGATCTTGGAACTTGGGTATAAACATGCTGTGACAGGCCATCTGGATGCTCCCAATCACAAATGTGAGAAAGCTGGGTTTGTTGGGTTGGTTGGTGGGTTGGTTGGTTGGTAGTGTGTTGGGGTTTTTTGTTGTTGTTGTTTGGGGAATTTTGTTTCTTTGTTTTTGTTTGTTTGGTTGTTGTTGGTTGTTTGGTTTTTTGGTGGGTTTTTTTTTAATGCTAGCCATTACTAATAGATGTGTCCAGAATATCTGCAAAATGACTGATTTCTGAAATTCAGAAGTTTACCCTTTTATGTTAAACTCTTAACAAGGAATTAAATTTCTTTTCCAGGCTTTGGAGTCTAATGGGTCATTGCTGTTTCCAAGAGTGAAGGTTCCAAAAGTCTGTCATGCAATATGGGGTATAACATTAGATTATCTGAGCACATTAGTGACATGTTAGCATTTTATGTTTTATTCATGTGTACCTTAAGTTCCAACAGCAGAGTCCCCACTGCCCTGCAAGCCATGCTAGCTGAATGAATATGATTGATTATTCTAGTTATGCTGGACAAAGTACAGTTTCATGACATTTAATATGGGTGGAGTGTTGGTGTGTGCCACAGAATAATAAGTTTAAATATTGTTTGCTGAACCAGCTTTTGGAGTAGCTTCTAAAACCTGTCATTGACCAGCAAGAATAAAATGTCAATTGCTACATTCTTAATGCTTTCATAATGTAGCACAGGAGTGTAAAGAGGCATTCAAATTTTATCCTCTTATTCTTTCATTCTGTTCCTTTAAATCCTACTTACATGATAAATGTTCACGCTCTAGTTTGCAGAAAACAAAGCTCGGTTTCAATCTTTTAGCCAATTGCAACATCTGCCCTACAAGGTTTTTCCATTTTATATACAGGCTTCCCTGAAGATATAAATATGGTCTTCCTAATAAACACATTTGAAATGTCTCCAGAGAGAGAAGCTTCCATAGAGGGATTAGGATAGGGCATTACAAGACTCACTAAAAATGTTCAATTTACCTTAGCATGAGAGATGGAGCTCACCATGACTTTGATACCAACCTAGCACCAAAAGGAGTGTAAACAAGAGCAGAACGTGGTCCCTGATCTTTTCATAGTTATAGTGCCTTAAAACTAGAAATGCAAGAGATTCTCCTCAATGTAATGAGGCATACTTGTGAGCAATGCTCCCATGAGCCCAGGGAGTGGGTGCACAGACAAGCCGTTCTGTCTCTTGGTATATCAAGGGGACATCCTGTCTTTTCAGCTGAAGTGATCCTTTATGATACTTATCGTGGAAGTAAAATATGTGAAAGTAAACTGTAAAAAGTACTAGTACTTTTGATTTTTAAAAATAAATGCTTCCTTGGTAGTGCAGTCTGCTATAGTGTGACAGGACAAGTGTTAGGAAGCTCTTCAGAAGCTCAGTTAATCCATCTAAGACTCCTTACTACCTTTAATTTGGATAATAGTAATGTCTTAGTGGTTTGGGTCTGTTTTATACTTTACTTCAAGTGAGGACTTGGCCACAGTCAAACTTCCTGATCCAGCCACAGCACTGTCAAAGCATCTGTGACCTGTTTGGTTGGCCAGTTACAGGGTGTGAATGGGAGGGTGACTCTGGTCTCCTACACATTGTAGGTTTTGCTGCAGGAAGCTGTTGTATATTTTTTAAGTCTGGACAAGAAGGTATTAGAACAATAAATAAGAATAAATTACATAATGGTCTTTTTTGGGGGAAAGTACAGTTTTGGGGCTACAAGACACCTAAATCTGGTACAGTTTACAGCAGCAGAAGTACTGATGCAAGGCTTAAGATTTTTCCTTTATGATTATGCTACTTTTCTATATGCACTTTACACTTCTTTATTCATACTCTGTGCGTTTGAAATATGTCATATTTTTAGAGAACTTGCTGATATAGAGTCTAAAGTTAGAAATGTATCTCACTGAAAAGCAAGCTTTGATACCTAGCTAGAGATGCCATCGCTGATGTCATGCTCAAAAAGGGTGACTGGTGCTTGTGTATTCACAGATCCCAAAGCTGAGGCCACACATTGAATCTTGGAACTGTTTTTTGAGGTGTGGTGCCCAGGAGGCTTCATAACCTTAGTGTTCTCTAAAATTACATTTCTGTAATTTAGAACAGACTCAGATCTGTTCTAAATTCAAGATGATGACAGAGAAGGTAATACTCTCTATTCAATAGGGTCATTAAAATCACGGTCTCTCTATTGTATTTTCCATGTAGGTACATATGTTATTTACGTATCAGTCGTAGTTAAGTGCAAAGTCAATGTTTATCACTATTTCTAGGTGAAGCTACTGTTTGATAGTATTTGACCTGAATGCAAACACTAGCTCTGATTCCACTTTGCCATTGAATCTTACTCTAACTGAAAGTTTAGAAGAGTTTTTCAGCCTACAAAGATTTCTCTGAAAAGCAACTATTGGAAAGCCTGAGCATGAAATTAATTTCATCAGATCCCTCGAAGTTTTATACATTAACAGTGTGGTCTCTTAGCTCAGGAGAATAGTAATGGAAAATTGGTGCATTCACTTCTAGTTCATTGGTTTACATCTGGTCAGGATGGTAATAGTGCTTTTTCCGTATAATTTAATGACTATTTGCTAATCTATGTTAAATAAGTTAAAGATTTCTTTGTTCCTGCAGATCTGTTTCATCCAGGTCTTCAAATGCACTGAAAGGATTTGAACTCAGTGTCACTTTCCATAAGCACTGTAAAATGCTTTTAAAGGAAATAGGTCAATGACCCCCTTATATTAAATGTACTGATGCATACTAATACTAATACCAATTCTAATAATAATGAAGCTTTTATGGAGTCTCATAATTTTTGGGGGTAGCCAGGCTGTGTGTTATATATCTTGATTTTAAGAACAAACTCTTCTCTTCGATGTAAGGCATTAGTAGAGCTGGATGCTTTCTAGTGATGCAGAGAGACAGGCTAGGATATTGTTTGTTACACAACTGAGAACATTTTGGTTACAGGAGCTCAAATTGCTGAAACTGATCCTGATGGTAAGGATACTCAATTATCTAAATTTTATCTTACTGTTTGTTGAGAAGAAATGTCAGAGGGTTGAAGGAAATTTTGATGAGCAATTCATGTTAAAAATTTAACGGTGGAAGCATTTGCTGTTGAACTGAGTACTGTTTAAATAAATTGGAACTAATTACATTTGAGGATGTATTTTATAAGTCCCAGCAAAGGCCGGTACTTAAAAGTAAGACATCCATCTACTGTTGCCTTTCATTAGAGGTTAGGCATCTAATTTCTAGCTCAAGATATCAGACACAATGAATGTCTAAAAAAATCATGACTGAATACAGGAGAACTTTTTGAACAATGTTGGTACAGAGAAGGTCTCACCAATACTCAGTTGAAAATATCAATTTTTATTTTGGTCCCTCCTGATAAGCAGATCCAGCTATCAAAGAGCTAGTCCAAATAAGCATAATGAAAATATGTACGTTGCCCAGACTATCAGTTTTCCTATATGCCAAGTTATATTTTTTTTTTTTTTGCCAGTGCAGTGTTTCTATCCTGATCTGTTGTGAAAAAAATGTTCAGTAAAAGCTACAATTCCTCCCATGTGCTAACAATATTATAATGAAGTAACATACGGTGAACTTGGATTCTGAATATTTTTACATGAGTTTGTCACTGATAGGAGCCATCAATTGAAAGGAGACAATGAATTAAAATACTCCCTGTCAGAGACATGAAAAGATTAACTGTTCACAATGAACTGAAAGTACAGTGTGGGATTTCCACATAGCTGTGAGTATCCAATTGAGCACATGAAATCTCTCTCGATCATCTTGCTCAAAGCATTATGTTCCAAGCTCATCAAGGGAGGGACATTCTTCTGGTTTTTAGCATGATTCATGCAAACATACATTTTATATTTGAAATATCTAATGCTAATTATAATAACAATCTAAATAATGTCATTATAATGAGTCTAATGATTTTTTTTAAGTTTGTTCTGTTATTTAGGTCCTATATATTTGTCAAAGAGAAAAAAAAATTGTGTGTTTCTTTATTCTGGCTTCTTGCCAGTAAAAGCTGACACAAATATTAGGTATTGTGGATCCAGGAATGCTGTCTTGATAATTGAGGAATGAAACAAGTTTGGTGACAGAACCTAATTCACAGATGCTGAATTTTAAAAAGAAAGCATTAGAATTCACAGCATGCTGTTGTATACAGTCCATCTCCCTTTTCAGAGGCTATGTATTTTTTAAAATTCAGTTTCACCAAATAGATTACCATTTACCTTACCAATGTACACACGCAATATATGTATTTAAGCACGTCCTACTGGTAGGTATTTTATGACGGCTCTTGCAGAGCTGGGGCCGTGACAAGCCCGCAGAGCCGCACACATCTATCATCTGCCGGAGCTGAAGCGCGTCCGACACCGTTCACCTTGGAGGGCTGTTCAGCGCAGATCCCGAAGCGTGTTGTCCAAAAGGGGATGAAGCGTGCGAGAAGCCCCGCGGGCGGCGCGGGGGAGGATGCCGGGCCGTGCCGTGCCGGGGAGCTCGCTCAGGGCTGCCGGGTTGCTACAGCAACCGGGGCTTTGTTTGTACATAGCGGGAGCAGCTGGCTCCCCCCCCCCCCCCCCGCCCCGCGCGGCTGCGGCGCGGCCGGGCCGGCCGCTCCCTCCGCCGCGGGGCGTTCTTTGGCAGGGCATTGCGCAGCGGGAGATTAGACCGTAAGGATGTGTCCGGTGCTTGGAGAGATCAAGTCCTACTGAAAGAAAAAGGCTGCCATCTGAAACAGTAGCACTCCTTCTGGTATTGTGCTATCTGTGTATTTGTTTTTTGTATTTGTAATTTGTTTGGGTATTTGTGTACCAGAAGGTTTGGGTTAGTGGCCCATCCCATTTCAAGGCAGAGAATGTAACTAAAACTTATGCCTGAGGACCAGCAGTATTACAGGCTAACAGCGGAATGTAATAGGAAATTTCCTCATTCTGCAAGCATCTTTGAAGATACTGTCTTTAATCCAGTCCTTTTTACCTTACCATTCACATAATTTAAGAACAGATCAATAGAAAGCAAAACCCACTAATATTTGTTCATGAAAGATGAAAATTCATCACATTTTTATTGGTGTAGGCCTTGGAGAGCTGATTTTCAAAACAGATTTGAAGATGGTCATCACAAAGTTGAGTGCCCTTTCAATAACATGCAAACCTGTATCAGTGACCAGAACATTCTTTTCAGAAAATGTGACTGGATAAACATATATTTGAAGGAGCAAAGAAGCTCACAGCAAATTAGTTCTCAGACAACACTGTCTTTTTCATGTAACAATTGTTGTAAGTCAGAGACAGTAGGGTTAGTTCAGCAGCCCTCAGAGGGCTGACAATAATTGAATAACCAGATTGAAAATTTGTTGACTATTTGCATGCACAACATTTGCATGCACAGTATTTGCACACCTTTAACAAGAGTTCCCTGGAGACATAACCTTCATGTGACCTTCACATATTTTTACCTTTTCTTCACTGCATGAAGCACCAAAAAAAGAAGAAGGTTTGTTGATTTTTACTCAGTTTTAAGAGCTGGAGACAACTGTGGGAAATTCTGAGGATGTGATACTAAAAGAAATACAGATTATGAGTGTTTCTTTAAATAAAAGGCTTTCAAAGCCATGGTAATTTAGCAGTAAATGAAAAGCCTAATGATAACTTCTGGGATTCTTGTAATTTTCAAAAACAAAACTAAAACAAATTAAAATTACATTGAATGTTCCTGATTATGATTTCATTACAATCATGTATGGAGAGGAGGATAGTGTACCACTCTACTGAAGTGATACTGTTCCAGCTGTAACAATGCTTGTGACCTCACAGATGTGAAGGTAACAGCATAGCGAAGGATGATAATTTAGCTGAGGTTTCACTTGAAAATCCCAACTTTTATGAGTAACACATTACTCAGATACCTAGTCTAGTCACAAATGAGATCATTTGAGCCTTAAACTCTAGCCAGCTGAGACTGGATGAGAGAGATGCTTAAAATGTATTGAGGATCTCATAGTGAGCCCTGTCTCAAGAGAAGGAACTGAGACTGTGAAAGTCAAAACTAGTAAGCTACCACTCAGATGTATCTGGCTCCTGTCTTGCTCTCAGTTCTTTGATGGTGCTTGCTGCCACTTTGAGATTACTGGTTTCCCTGAACATGACTGACCAATTTTTTTTTTTTTGCGTAGAGGATGCAGACTTCAACAGTGCAAGATTTATATCTATTTACCCTCACAAGAGGCAAGTAAAATATTATATATTTTTTAAATAGAAGTGTTGAAAATTGTCTGATTATACTCACTTCACTTGTTTTATCAACCTGTTCTTACCATATTTGTGATATCCTACAGTGATTTTCTGTATCTTTCTAAAGATATGAGTGAATAGCTGATGACAATATAGCTAAAGGTGACATTGTCACAAATTTTTATTTGTTTCTGTGAAAAATCCTTAAAGTGTAAGGATGATATAGCAGGGGTTTTGTGTCAATAGTGGTGCTTTGTCTATGAGAATGGAAACCCTAGTCAACTAATCTGGGCAGAAAGTGGATAGAATCAACAGGCCTGTAATTTTTCTTGCACAAGAATTTGCTCCTAAGAGACAATCTTTTCCTATGAACATTTATAGTGAAATATTAATGATATTTTTAGTACTATCACGGCCATGGCTAAAGAAAGAAACAGTGAACAGTCAATCAGGAGAAGATAGGTTTGAGGAGTAAAGGCTGTCTTTTCCTGCAGATATTCTATGGGGTTTAAATTATTTTCCTGTATTACTTCTTTTATTTTAATTATTACTATACTTGGCTTCATTTTTTAGAAATTGATATTTAAAATTTGTTGACTGCATCCTTCATGTTGAAAACCAGTTAGGGAGAAAAAAAGAGCATTTCATTTAAAACTGGAGAAAATGCATTCTTCATTAGAAATTCACCCTTTAGCAGCTCACTTCATATTTTGGCAAGGACAGCAGAGAATTCTCCAGGCAAATCTACTGGCCCCATCCTAACAAAGAGAAATTAGCCCAGGACATAAATTACAATGAGGTTTCACATTATTATTACCTCATTATTTTTTAGCAAAGGTATCATAGAACAGCTCCATCTATGATCTGCAATATTTTAAATTATTAAAACCCAACAACAAGTACTATGGTAAATGAACTAAGTTCACATCATCATCCATTATTCTTTGGTTTTAATCACACAGGTGAAACTCACTACCCTGTGAAGGGAAACACAAAGCTCGCTTCAGTGGTGTACAACTGAAACGGAACTTAATCTGTGCATTAGTGGTGGTTTCTTTGGGCCATCAACCTACATCAAAGTGAACTTGAAATAATTTGTTAGTTTATGGTATTCTGTAATTCCTGGGTGTGTGGGGAGACAGGTTATTTTAGTCTGTTCTAGTGAGAATAACTACATTCTTATATTAGAAGCTGTAGTTTGTGTGTGCTTTAGACTGGAGGAGAAGCCTCTTTAATGAAATATGGATTCTGGTGCTCAGCCTTGTTTTTAAACCCCATTCTCTGTATTAATTATTAAGTAGCCATACTGAAGTGGATGCAGTTATATTTAGATTGCAGCTGCCAGTAACCAAATTTCAAGTGGTTTTCTGGTTTCATATTTTTGTAGGATAAAATGTTGCACTCAGAGGGGTGGAAAAAAAGTAAAACACCCCCACCCCACATAAAAGTAATTCCTGTACTGAAATATTAAAGCAGAAAACTGGTACAGTGAGTGTCTGAATCCCTCTTCACCTCTGAGAGAGAAATGAAGGGAACACGGGGAGTTCTCAACCCTCTTATCGGGAAAGGGGAAACAAAGAAAAAAAACCCAAACCACCCATTGCTTTTAGGAAGAGAAAAGAATCGTCATCATGAGTAAGAATAGCAAAGGGATTCCCTCCCTGCTCAGAGAGAAGACAGAAGGGGAAGGGAATTCCCTCTCTCCATTGGGAAAGAACAGAAGGGAAGGGAATTCCCTTTGTTGCATTTATACTTGGAGCTCTAATTAATCTTGAATGTTTTGTACTCCTGCTAACATCAAAGCAGTTCTATACATCAGGCAAAACTTGCTTTCTGTGAGCTGAAGAAAGTCAGTCTTGAAATACTCATGGAATGTATGGATTTATGTCATTGCTGTCATGTGGCCAGATGCAGTCCATAACTTTTAAATACAATCTAAAACGGGTCTTGGTTGCTTTAGCCTCAGGCTTGGAGAGATTTCTGTTACAGCTTAAGATTTGTTTTTCTATGATTTAATTGTCACTTCAGTTAAAGGGCAAGCAGCAGAGGTGCCAGTAGAGCAGCAAAAAGCGCCAGGAGCAACATATGGGACTGAAATTCCTTATAAAGTAAGGATCCCATGAACACAGTTGCCTGCAGGGGGAAGGTTGCATAAACAAATATTTAACAAGGAAAAACAGTGAGGTCTTTGCAGTAATCATACAAATATCCGAAAATAGATAATGAAGACATATAAAGCACACAGTTTCCCTGGCGTGCTGCAGCCCATGCGCACATGCTTGAAATAGCCTTGATAATGCCTCTGTTGTAAAGAGGTTTTGAGCTTTGTAGTTCTAGTTTAGGATGAGGAGGGGGCAGTGCTGGGTACTGTGACCTTCTAGAAATCCACTTGGCATCCCCACTTCTAAGCAAGGTTAGCTCTGACTAATTTTCTGAATGGTTTGATGACTGGAAAAAGTAGCAACTGATCAGATGCCATTGTGATCATGTCGCAAGGAAAGGTTACAATGTTCAAAGACTGTTTTATACATATTTCATTGGTTAAAAGGTTGAATTTCTTATCCTGAAGGAACATCAGGACTTTCTTATTTCTCTTGCCTTTATCTCCTTACTTTATGTGCAAAGGTAATGCTAATTAATGCCTTGATGGAAAAATCAGATAGTGTATCACCATAGAGAAAAGAAAACGTGCACTGGCAATTTCTCAATTTTCTGCCCAATTTTGACTTTAAATATGTGGATGCCACAATCACCAATCAATTTGGGACTTGTTACAGTGAGCTGGGGACCCAAGCAATTTCAGATGTACATAATTTGCTGTACAATTCCCAAATAACACAGGCGTTATCTCCACCCACAATGGACAATATCTTAAATAACACTTAGCATAGGCAGAAGAGTTTATTTTACACAGCTGGCTGTAACTAGGCTGTTGTCCTAGCAATCCTTATAAAAGGACAGTAGGGGATGGAGACTAAGTGTTTGCTTGGAAAAAACAAACTTCTAGTGTAGATGTGCATAGTGTAAGTGTTTTGACCTATTTTAATTTGTTTCACCTGTGTTTGAAGTAATATGGGGAAACCAGCTGCTCACCTTGCCTTTCCTCAAAGTGAAGACTTCAGATAAGAATGCCAAATATATCACCCTTCTATAATTCGTCAAAATGCTTTTTTTTTTTTTTTCCTGATTCTGCCTGCAGAGCAACCTCTGTCTGAAAAGCTGTTGCCAGGGTAAATAAGGAAATGCATGAAAAAAATCTGGGGGAGTTACCAAGTCTGATCTTATCTTTTGTGTCACTATGTTTTAAGGCACTGAAGTTGTAGAGAAGAAAACACTTGAAAACCAAATTGTAACATTGTTTTTCTCCCCTTGACATATAACAGACATAGATGTGTTCGGGGTTTTTCACATGACAATTTGCTGGTTGTTCATACCCAATCCTAGTTGTAGAGTGTGACAAGATCACTGAAAGAACTCTCTCTTTTTTTTATTTTGTCAAGCACAAACTCAAATACATAAGAAAGAGCTTTCAGGAGTTTCATGAAATATTTATAAGTGCTACAGCAATTGTCTGAATTAAATTTATTTTTACACAGGGAAGTATATTTCACTGCAGTATTTGTAAAATAAACTAGTGGCCCATTGAAAAGATCATATCTTACATATTTTAAACAGTACTCCTCCTACTCTTCTAATTTCCACTTGGCTCAAAACAAATGCACTGAAAATTGAGCTAAAACAGGGAAATGGCTGACACTATTACTGCAGGTTCAGGAAAGAATAGATGGGTGAGGGAAGGAGAAAATAACCTCTGTGACCAAAAATAAAATCCACTAATGCTGAAATTGGGGATACGTAAGCATGCAAAACTTTTCTAAATGCCACCCAAGTGAGCCTTGCTAGTTAGTTTAACCATTGATATGATCAGTCAAGAATTTAAGTTTTGCAATTAAGGCAAGATAATATTGAGACTATGGGAGGAATACCGATAATCCTCCTAGGGAAAAACGGGTGATAGGGAAAAACGAAGAGTAATGCTGGAGCAACAAACACATAGAAGAAATTTTAGGAAGAGCAACACAGTTTCAAAAGGCACCTTCCACAGGAAAGCAATGACAAGCAGTGCACCATAGGAATAGCTCTTCTGCCACTTAATTTATGGAAAGCCACTTGCTGTGAAGTAGTTGGGATCTGAGAGGTGAAGTTTGCTACATGTAGATACCAAAAAGCTGTTTGCAAGGAAACAGTATGGCACAGCAGCCTGGAACCAATCTTCTCACGCCCACCCTAAAGTGCTATTTACAAGCAAGTCACCCACTGCAATATGGTTATTTGAATGCAACAGAGGACATGGGAAATGTGTATTTTGCTAGAGAAAACTAGCAGACATTGCCAGGTCGCATTAAAAATCTGTTAATAGTACAGAAGGTAGGTCAGAGCAGCCTTTTGAACTGAGTGAAAATACTCTAAACTCAGAACAATCCAGCCTGCTGGCCCAACATTGTTTCAAGAAGTCATAGTAACCATTGGTGCTGGCACAGCTCAAATCTTTCATTAACACCTGTTGGTATCTCAGCTGACTGTATCATAGACCAAGTTCTTGGGAAGGTGGACTGTGGCACAAGACAGCTGCTACTCAGGATGAAGGTGGTAGATGGGCTGAATTCATCAGTGTTAAACTATATATTATGGGAAAAGGCAAATTATCTCATGGAACTATACACAGATGAGAGGGGAAAGCACTGCAGACACAGTATATGATTACCAAAATTCATCAGCTGTTACTGAGAAAATGCATTTGGTTAACTTACTGTCCAGTAACTTTTGATAATAAAGTTAGATTTTGCATTCCTGAGTTTCCTTGTTTTTATACAACCACAAATTGTGGCTTACCTCCCAGGTTCTCTGTCTTGAGCTTATTATTATTATTGACGCTGGTGTTGAAAAAGAAAATTGTCATGCCTGTTCATTAAAAATGTTCTCAGTGACTGTAGCAAAGACCACTGGCTGTTATGTCAGTTGTTAAATGTAGAACTCTTCACCCATTTTTCAATCATTTATTAAAGCTCCATAATCAAGAGAAGAGAGAGGAAAAAAAGAGGGAGAAAATTTTTGAAAGCACATAGATTTAAGGAAAGATCTTTACTTCACATTGCTGGAAAGAGAAATTTTATGCGTGCAAAGCTACTGCTGGATAATCAGGAAATATCGTTAATACTTGGTTAAGGGAGAAAACTGTTTCAAGAGTAAGAATACATTGGTTATATTTTTCCATCTGGTTAAGAGGAGTCAGATAAATCAGGCTAATATACAAAAGTTAACCAAGATTCTTGGATGGCAGGTATCAAGCAAAGTTCAATACACATGCTACAGTTACTACTCTTTATGCTTCTGGATTCTTTTACAGAGTTTGTCCTGAGGCCCTTTCCACATGAGTTCAAATGTGCTAAAATCTGTCAGACTTTTCCTTCCAATTTTGTATATATAACTTCACCATTCCATAGAGGGCTGATGAGCTGAATGATGTACTACTGTGATACAGTCCTACAATTTTGACATTGTTCTTTGATTTTAAGAGTCAACCTCCCAAAAGATCAGGAAAATACAAATGTGCTTTATTTCTAATTTCTCCTCAGCTTATCCTTGTGCTTGGCTATGCCCAACCATACCCTGAAGCAAAAGCTGAGAAAAGAATTCCTGTACTAAAGAAACCATGTTCCTTGACACAGACAGAAATGGCTTCTAAGAATCATTTAGATACCTCTTAAATACCCAGGCACAGAAATATTGGCAACATTGCCATATTATGAAACATACAGTTAGGTAGTAATCTGCTTTTTACATAATTTTTTATGTGGCACAGAAGCAGTAATCCTCTGGCTGTAATAGAGTATTTGGTGCCTGTTGTGCTTGGTGTTGCATAATGTGAAAGGGAAAATATAAAAGATCTGAATATAGCCAAGATTAAGGTATGCGAGAATAATGTTTCAGAGCCTAGACCTCAAAAAGAGAATGAAAATAAGCTGGTGTATCTAAGTTGGCAAATGAGGAAAACATAGTTAAAAGTAAGTCTTATGTATAAGTTGACTGAATTAAATACTGCTTGAGAGTTAGAGGAATAATTAAAAAAAAATTAAAGAATATTCTCCTTATTCCCTGACTCAAGTGTTTTCAGTCCTTTCCAAATGGATTAAGGAAGACTGCCAGGGAGAAACAAAAATTGTCATTGAAGTCTAACAGGGAAGGTTCACTCCCTTTATTCAGTCCACTTCAAGGGGCCTCATGGTAAACAGTAAAAAATTATAATAATTAATATAATTCTAGAGGGACAGGTTATAGATAACTTGATACTGCAGTTCACGGCAAGATTTTAGCCAAAACTAAATTTCATAGTTATGGAAATGTCTTTCAAATGTAGCTTGGAATTAAAAAAAAAAATTAGGAGTACTGAAACAAAAAACCAAAACATATTATCCAAGTTATAGTTTTAAAAATATAAATAGAATCTATATATATCAACATGGTTTTTAGTCAAAGACTTAAGAAAAAACGTTCATTATAGTCCCTTCCTGTTAATGCTATTGCTGATGATAGTGGCACAGATGAGAAGTTTTTTGGCAATATCTTTGTGAGACGACAGAGAACCCTCTAAACATGCCTGTTGTGATAAATCACTAATTAGGTAACATCAAATTTCTAACTTGCCACTTTTCCAGACATGATGTTTTATTTCAAATCAGTCTGCTTTTTTGTTTTGGTTTTTGGTTTTGATGTTAGGTTTTGTTGGTTTGTTGTTTTTCTTTTGGTTGGGTTTTTTTCCTTTCCAGGTATCTGACATTTTGACTAAGTTATAGAAAAAAAGTCAACATCCTAAGTAACCTCTGGATGGGGATGATCTGGCACTGCAGTCTGTAAGGAGAAGCAAAAAAGTGACTAAGCAAATAATGGCTCTTTTAATCTTGTGTGTGCCCTGCTGTTCACGGCTGAGAGGTTCTACCCCATTTCCCCATGTCATTATAATTCACTATCAGCCGTCTCTAACTTATCCTGTGCTGCACGCCAGTAATGGCAGCTGAGAGCAGCTCTGTCTGGGACTCCGGTTGTGTTCAATTGTTTGCTGCATTTTGTTCTACTGACAGATTTCTTTCCTGCTAAATTTGCCTGTGGCTTTAAATGTGAAAGTTCCACGGAAACTGTGTATTGAAAAGGCTTTTATTGTGGTTTGTGCTTACTAGTCAGTAATCCATGCATTCCCTGTAACAGATCCTCACCAATGCCTCCCTGTCTGGGTTTTTTTTCAGATAGACTCAATTTCGTATCTGAGTTTCCTCACTGCATTTATTTTAGTTTTGGTACTTAAAATGATCTAAAGTTAAACAGAACACAACTTAGGAAAAGAGAATCACATTTGAAGTCAAAACAGAGTGGAAAACTGTGTTCTGCTTGCACATTCCCATTAAAGTCAAGGACACCGCATAAGCAGAAGACAGTTCAGAACAAGCTTTGGTCCATAACTACTGCTATTGTGCAAGGGGATTTACAACTCTTTTAGCTGCTTGGTGTAAGGACACATGACACTTGCTTCAGTGGGAGATATCTGGTTCATTAAACTTAACAATTAGCCTCAAGAAAATCTATACATTGGATTAGTTAAATCATCTTTTGCAGATACAGAAGTGCTCATTAATTAGTAGCAGGAATAATTTGAGCTTTACTGCAATATCAATCAGGATTAAACGTGTTATATAATTTATTCATTAGGCAACACACAATTACGCTGCA
Source organism: Corvus brachyrhynchos (assembly GCF_000691975.1). Taxonomy (NCBI): domain Eukaryota; kingdom Metazoa; phylum Chordata; class Aves; order Passeriformes; family Corvidae; genus Corvus; species Corvus brachyrhynchos. The sequence continues at coordinate 140,971 of NW_008235774.1, read as the reverse complement.
GTTAAAAAAAAAAAAAAATTCTGTAACCGAGCAACATAAAGGAAAATATACAGCTATTCTTTTTACAACAGCAGAAGAAATTATTACAGATGATACAACTAGAAACTTATGCCATTAAAAGGGAAGGTGCATTAGGGCTTTCTTGCTACAATTTCATTGAATTGAAGCTGTCTTGAATACTTGAGTATCTCCATCAATGTGTTTCTTTTCTTTCATAGTTGCAGGTGCTAAAAGTTTACTGTAGCAATTTATTTTCATTGCCCCCAAATCCTTCACTGCAATGTAAAGCACAATTCTTTTAAAAACCAGAAAATATTTCAACGGTGCACTATACTGCAAACTTACACAAGGATACAAGTAAGGACTAACCTAGTTAAAGATCATCCAGCAACATCAGCAAAGTAAAGCAGCTTTGATACCATAAGAGGGTGAGGTACATTTTGATCTTCACCTCACTAATAAGCAAAAGCAAATAGGCCAATTCCAAAGCTAAGCATCTCTTTCATTTTTCTAATGCCAAAGTTAAAAGCAAGGAAGAAACGCATCAGTGTCAGTTCTGACAAGCCCTCTCCTGGCCTGTCTTTTTGATTTTTAAATACCAATCCAAGTTAGCTTAATATGTACTTGCACACAGTTTTTAAGCCCAGTTCTAAATCCAGTTAAACCGATGCACACATCTGAGACAATTTTAGTTAAGTGGAGTTTCTGCAAAGATACATTCAAATCAGAGAAATGCTGACTGAAAAAGGCCAAACGAAATTTGGATATCTTTAGTTTTGGGGTTAGATTGCAGAATAATATTTTAAAATACATTCTACTATTGCATTAAAGGGATCAGAACTTTGCAGGCTTTGATTGGAACTTCTAGAAAGTGCTTTTGAGCTCTTGCCTAACAGCTTGAATGGCATTAAGTTTTATTCTCAGTTTATCCTGTCACAGTAAAAGGCCTAAGTGACTTCAATCTGTGTTGTATGAGACTAATCCTTTCATTAGGCCTCAGTTGCAGATTTCTGCACCTAACAAAGTCTTTTATGAAACAGTTTTTCTAGGAAATTTGAAAGAAGAAATGTGAATAGATTTGTTCAAGACAAGTAATTTCAATCACAGTTGTAGTTAATTAGTAAGGAACCAAACTTCTCTGTGGATGTGGGTTTTGCTGTTTGTTACTCCTCTGATCTTCCTGACTGCCTGCTGGCATAGCATCCTGAACATTTTGTGTTTATAATCCTCATATCTAAAGACCTACTTAAAAAGTATTGATATGGATTAGCAAGAAAACAAAGACAGTTAAGTCAGGAATTGAACTACTTGCTTTTGTGCATGTGTACAAATGTGTTATACCTACAGACCTTTGAAGCACAGCTTTAATCTTGTATCAGGGCTATATCAGAGACTGCTCTGACACTCAAGAGCTGCCAGAAACTTGGCATCCAGCTGTACAAACTCTTTCCACCTCCTCTTTTGGCCAGCACTTTCTACAAGCATAATACAAGGTGCTTATAGAGAATCTAGCCAGTTTTGTTGTCCTAAGGGATCCTGTCAATTATAACAGCATTATAAATGGCTTTATAATTTTATTTTTTACCAAATACATTGGAGGAGAAGGCAATTGCCTTAATTCTTTGTTGCACAGAGACCTTCAAAAGCAGGAATACTATTAGGCTCTTTGTTTTGGTCTTATTGTGTGTACATACATATATAAATATATATATATTATTACTAAGAATGATTATATATCACTGAAGCCAAAACTGTTTCTAAAGTTCAATGTAAGAAGCTTTTAAATTGAATAGTGACATTTATTATTTTAAACAAAAATGAATAGTAAATGCAGAATGAACCCAGAAACTATTTATGACTTTGCACTGATTTGGGGAAATTTTCAGCCAAAGAAAGTGGATGTGAATTTTAAAAGGTGAGTACATTTTCTTGAGACAGCTTCATGGTATGCAATTGTAAATTGCACCATTGAGGAAACCTTTTGTGGCTAAAAAGATTCTTTTTGACAACTTTTCCACCTTGTAGCAGAAGTTCTGGATCTTTTTTGTCTCACTGACTTTACCTTTCCTTGTCACTCACTATATCTCTTTCTCCCAACCCAACTCTGCTATTTCGTTTGACTCAGCTTTTTTTTCTCTCCAGTTTTCAGTTCACCAAATAAAAGAACCACCAAATAGTGGTTCACATCACTCTCATACTCATTCATAATATGAGTAGCTCACACTCATCCATTCCCAACCTGAGTGGTTAACATTTTACTGGGATCCAGAGGTACTAGGGTGTTTCTCTCTGAGTAATGCTGTGTATATCAGGGAATTTTTGTCTGTGGCTTCTACTTCTGGGGCAGCTTTCAGAAAAGAATGATGATGAGAGTTGCCAGTGGTAGCTTTTGATAGAAACAACACTAATTATGGCTGCTCCCTGTATGTTCTAACACTGTGGTGAAATAAGCCATTATGGTATCTGTACCCTTAGTCAAAATTTCATTCCTCAGTTGTCTTCTCTTATTTGCATTTGTGTGCTGGGATGCAGAGCTAAATTGTACCTCTGGATTTAGGTAGCTGTTAGCAGTCATAACAATCTCAGTAGAATTTAAAACTAGTCACCTTTACTACAAATAGAGTACTACAAATTAGCCACATGCTACAAGTGAAGTCCTAAGATAACATATTAGTTGTGCCATCCACATGAATATTTAGCTCTTGAAGGAGCTAAATTTTAAAAGAAGCATTAAATTAAATATTAGTAATGCAATTTCAGTAAGATGATTAGCTTAATGGGTCTAGTCCTATTTCTGCAATAGGCTGGAAGAAATTTCTTAAGTGATGTAACAACACTGTGCACTGTAATTTAGCATCTATTTATCCTATTGCAGCAATACGGCAAATATTTCTAAGAGAAACAATAATACTCAGTGCAGTACATCTTAGTCTTTAAATTACCTTTCTGTAATATTTAGGCCCTTGTTCACTTTTAGTTTTTATTACTATTTCTATAAAATGTCAATTATTTGTATCAGATTCCTACTCTTTGTGCTACAACAGTAAGTATTTTGCTGCATAATTCAAAGTAGGGTGAACGCCTTTATGGTTGAGCTCACAGTAGGTTTTTTAACCTGGCCAGAAAACCATGAGTTCAAGTCCCACATCAAGACTTGGACAGAAACCCAGAAGTGATACCGCAATGCAGTATTAGAGAGAATACTGCATTTGATGTTCGTTCTTTAGGATGAAAGCTAAGTTTGTGTTTGTTTCATTAACCTTGAGCAGTGGTTTTGTGGAAATGTTTCAAAATGATGCTTTTGAAAAAGAACATATAATAACCCTATTTCCTGGTCAACTGTCATTTCTCCTCCTACTCAGTATTCAAAAATTCTCTTACAAGCTGTTAGTGAGCACACAGTAGTTGTTCTTTTACACATCTGATAGGTATGTCCCTATTTTGGGAAGTACTCTGAGATGAGGATAAATGTATCAGGTCACATTCTGGTTTTGCACTGCCAACACTTTCTCTGGGCTGTAGTGTTTTTAAGAAAAATTGTGCACTGAAGTGACTGAAGAGTTCTGGTGATCTGGGGCATGGCAGTAAAAGTCCTGCCATCTTTGAAATTGGTAAAAATGTAGCACTGTGTTGATAAATAGGCAAGCTTGTATTACCATCCACCAACTCTTGCATAAGGATACAAAGGATAAAGATTCTTGAATTTTCCATCTACTCATTTTACATGAGTGGAAGACTGGAAAATCAATTAACATATATATGGGTACCTAGTTAGATTTCGTCCTTGTCCCTAAAGTATCTGAATGCTTCATGCAGATCTTGTTCTTAATCTGTTGTCTGCTCAACTTCCACCACCTGCTTATTTGCCTAAGTATGGCATGGAATAATTTTAGTCAGTGAAATAATTTAAGACATAATGGATAGATTATTTCTAAGGAAATTTATATTTGGAACTACAATTTACCTTGTTTTAGTTAGTGAAAAATTGTGTCTGAAATTTTGTATTAGGAAGAATATGTAAAAACAGTGGCTATTTTATGTTTTCCGAAAAGTGACTGTTCTTGTAAGTTCTGATGAAAAGCTTCTCCGTAAGAATATGTGCTCAATCTTTGGTTTCTGTATATAACCTTGAAATAAGTACTACAGCTGATCATGACTTAATTTTTGGTCTTGACCTGTTCTGTTTCTGCAGCTCACTCATAAAAGCTCTGCAATGACCAATTGATGTCTTCAGTATCTATTAAAAGGTCAGAGATTTGTCCTGAGATGATGTTTCCCTTATAGACTAATGTATACTGCACCTGGGAGCATAGAGTTCAGGGGCAGTGGCAGAAATAGTGCTTTAAGCAATAAAACCTAATTTTTTAATGGGAATTGTAATCCAGTTTTCCATGAAATGATCAAATATCTATTTGCCTGTATGGCTCTACAATTAGGAAAATCTTGTTTTTTCTGGCTGGATTAAATTGAAGGGCAACTAAACAAATTACAAGAATAAGTGATAGGTTGGAGAGGAGAGCATTAAACAGAGAGAGGGAACTAGGAAAGGTAGTTGGAAATTGGTTTCCTGTTTGCAGCACAAACAATATCTTTAGATATATTAGGTATCAGTAATTTCACTTAGATAAACAGAAATTTAAAGTATGGCCTAGACATTGAGGTATTACAAAACCAGAATGGTGTCTCTGGTAAACAAGGCAGACATTTAAGTTTTCTGAAATTTTCAAAAAGTAGTTATAAATTTTTTAGAATTATATCATAAAATAATGATGGATAGCTAAATAATAATTTTTTAATTTTTCTGCCCACTTTATAAATATATGTATTAAATAAAAACACCATAGACTGTTTTTTCTTGATTTCTATGTAATACAAAGGATACTACAGGATCTTACAATAAGTATGTCATAGATCTATTTTTGTAAGTATTTTTAATATTCCCTGTAAGATATGTTAAAAATCATATGAAGATACTACATTGTGTGTAAAAAATAAAGATCAAAAATGCAAATTTTATCTCTAATTATATATCAGCCATTATAATTTACTGAATTTCAGATAATCTGAAGCTAAACATTTTAGGTCAAAAGCTTTTTTTACCAGTTTTCATCAGTCACTCACAAAAATGCTTCAATTGCTTTAGAGTGAACATTTTAAGAATATAACATAGATCTTAAGGAGAACTCACTTTCAACAACATTTCAGATTTCAAAGCTATTGTAAGTTTGAAACTTGAGATTTTTTAAGAATGTTTTGTTTAAGAAACTCAATGCCCATTTTTTTTGATTACAGGATGTTTGGGATCAGTGTTTGAGTTATTTACACTCCTCTTTGAACATTTCATAAAGCCTTATTAATTGTTGATATTAATGAGACATACAATGGGACTAGTCACATTTTTTCATTAATAGTTAATGAAATTAAAGTAATATTTTAATAATATATATGTCCGTCTTTCTCCATTGTTTGTTTGATTGGTTTTTTTCCTGCCCAGAAGATCAAAGTTTAAGTAAAAGCTTTCATCCTAAGTTTTTTAAATTTCAGTCATATTCAATTTTGTTTTGGCAGTTTGAAGCCAAGCTTTTTGGCTTAGTAGATATTGCAACATTCTCTGTGCCTTGAAATAATGCTCGCTTTTTCCCAAGCTTTCACAGAGAAATTCAGCATTTGCAAAAATGATTGAGTTGAATCATGACCTGAAAAGTTAGCAGGGTAGAGCTTGATAAAAATTAATTCTGTTGTGTTTATTCCCCAGTTTGGCCAAGAACCAAAATATTTCATGCTGTCTTGTACAGTCATTTATGCACAAGTTTTCTTATTGTGCTTATATGTTTCTTACAGAACCTAGATTTGCTTTCTTTCCTTTTGGAGTGGCCTGTAATATACAGCTTCTCCAGAGGATCCTCATTCCTGAAGTCTGAACAGGACTCCACTTCAAGGAGTACATCAAGCTTTCTGTTTGACTTTTTCACTTTAATACAGAGCAAAGCCAATTTAATATGTAATATTGACTATATCTCTGATAAACAGTGTTAGGCATCCAATTATATAATTACAAGTGATTACAACCACCATAGTAAATATATCTGAAGCTATTTACTGTATTTCCCATAAACTGTATTGAAGCTAAAAATCAACATTGGTACCAAAACCAATGAATATTCACTGCTGGATTTTGCTAGTTTCTCTGAAGGAAAAAGGTGTGTAATAGTAGTGAATTTGTAATTTGTCCCTTCTGTGTCCCATACTCTGATATTTATTTTAGAAGATAGATCCTCTATGATATAATAAGAAAACCATCAGTGAGCTATTAAACAAATTGGAGTTATCACTTTCCTAAATCTGTAGCTCAGACTAGATTTTCAGAAAGGTTCTTATTTAGGGATAGAACCCAGGCCATAATTTCACACCCAATAAATAATCAAAATCCTCACAAAAAACTGAATCAGTACACTTTTCTTGAAAATCTGAAGGAAAGGTGAAGATATCTTATAATTTGAAAAAAAATTAGAGGGTTAAAACTATGGGCACCTTTGTAAAGAAAGACTGGGATTCTTGCTAACTGGCAAACCACAGAACTGAGTAAACAGCTACTTGCTAGGTGTGCTCATCTGATTCATGTTCAGCATGTGACCGTACCAGATGCTTTACTTGAGTTGAAGGATAATTTCAATAGAAGAAAAAATGTAATTCTAGGTACTCTTGAGAATTCACATTTCCCTTCTTCTCCCCACTGAAAGTTACAGTAATATTAAAGGTGAAATGAGCTTTATGCATGGAGCTAATGGGACACCTCTTCAGCAGGTTTTTGCATGCTTGTCTCCCACTTGCTTAAACTCAGACTTCTCAGGGACCCTAGGACTGTAGCCCTGAGAGTCTAAAATTTCTCAAAATAGTTTTGATTTGACCATCACTGATTGAAGACTGATACACTTGGCACAACTAAAACAGATTTTAACTTGATTCAATCCTAGCAAAGTTTTCCTTTGTACACTGCTGTTGCATAAGAATATTATCAGTTTGCTCAAAGTATTGGTAGTACAGGACAGACTCTAAAACCTTTCATTTTGTTTTTGGGTTTTGGTTTTTTGCTTGTTTGATTGTTTGGCTTTTCTTTAGTAATTTTTTTTTTTCTTTTACAATATATAGATGATATGTCCACAACAGGTAATAATGAACTTTCTTTACAATTCTTCAATTCCTTTCGGAAAGTTTCCTTTACAGATAATATCTCAGAGATAGAATGTTAACTTTGATTGCTGATCTCAGTTCAGCATCACATACATTTCTGGTATTTTATTCCTGTAAAATGTAAAACGCTATCAAACTCCAACAAAGATATGCATGAAGGCCTCTATACTGCCTAAAATATTGAAAGGAAAGCTGAATTTACCATTGCAGGCTTTAGAAAAAGCAGTTTGACGTGATGCAAGGTACCTCTTTAGACAGAGGTTCTGCTTACCCTTTTTGTTGCACTTCAGAAAGGCTGTTTAGGTAGACTTAATGGAATTGTCAATCCTGTACTCAAAAAAGGCTTCTATTTAGCTTTAACACTTTAAAAGTGTTTAGCTTTAACACTTTTTTAAAATAAGACCATTTTTTTTCCCCAGCCAATAGATCTGGGCAGTTCGGTGGTTGAACTCACTGCCCTGATCTCTAAAATTTCCTATGACTATTTTGGGTACCAGAATTAAAAATGTAATTTCAAAGAATAAATATGCCATAACCCTACATATTAGGGCTGAAGTTAGTATGAAAATACTTCAGTTTTAAAATACCTGCATGCTATTTTGCTCTCATAATTGATTGCAAACTGTACATTATAATATATTGTGTATCTAAAAAACAATGCCTTGCTGATCATTAAAAAGGTGATCTGTTCAAAAGAGTTGCAAAAAAGCATATATTTGTAAAGCCTTTATCAAATATGTAACTACTGAATATTTTCAAGCATTTCAAATCCAGGTAAAAAAATAAAATCTTTTCAGTTATTCAAAAACCTTAGAAATGAAACTCAATTTCTTTGGAAGGTTTCGTTTACATTTCTTTTGTTTCTAGATAAAGATCATAAATAAATGGGATGTAAACAGAGTTTTGAAAGTTATGTTATTCACAAAGTGAAGTTGGTTTGTAATACCTGTGTGTAAAGATAACTGTGTTTCTCTGAAAAACACAATATCAGAAACAAGGATAGAAAAGCCATCCTTTTGGCTCTTGCTCACATTCTGACTTTAGTCGAGCCTTGTAGGGCCAAGTATCTTTAACCGTTCTTGACAAAAACAAGTCAACATTTGCAATTGGCTTGTCATGGGCAATCTGACAAGGAATATTTGGTCCAGTCCAAGAATGAGAAATTATTTGTATAATCTCATTCCTTTAAATTAAAACTAAGGCACACGTCCCAGTACTACGCACACTAAATTAACCCTGTGCAGAAATAAAGCACATACAAGTAGCTACCCTGAACACTACACTGTATCGTTTACATGCAGAAATGGGTGCAAATAAAACATCAGTCTGTAAATCCCTCACCGACTGCCTTAGACATAGGAATGGCTTTGCATCTGAGCTGAAATAAAAACACACTTAAATAAAAAGTTACAAATTGAAAACCCCTTGCATAATACTATATTTTAATGCATATTTTAGATGTGTTCTCTCCTGCATCAACAAATTAACTGATGTAGGGGCAACCAGCCAGCATTTCAAATGTAATGCCAGGAACTGCTGCTGTATACCCTCAAGATGCTTTTATCTGTCGCATGAGAAGAGAGTAAAAGACAGTTCCTATTAGGCAGTTAGTAAAGCAGGTTTGATGAACTTTTAAACATCACATTAGTATGATTAAAAGTAAAATCCAGCATGAAACAGAGAGATCTGCAAGTGTTAAATATGTATGCAATATGGAGAAAAATTATTTTAGGAATAAAATTAAAAATATTGTCAGTGCTGGTTTAGTCAGTGGAAGTGTATTTGATGAAGCTTATCAGCACCTTCAAGCAGCAATTGAATTCATCATTAATAATATTCATTAAATATGCTTTGTCACATTTGCTTGTTTAACAGTCCTTGTCTATAGATAAAGGAAATATGAAATGGGTTACAAATCGCAATAGGCTGTCAGGCTCCCCAGCTGGGGTGACTTAAACAAGTAGGATTATGTCTCAGTTATCTTTTTTAATATCCTCAGATGGAATCGCATCCCTAAATGGTGGGTATTTGAAGAGGTACTGCTTAAACCCATGGGTCTGACATCCCTGCAGTGGCACACAAAGTGTAGGATTCCCGATGTTCTGGTGCTGTGCTCTGTGTTAGGGGCCAGCTCCAGCAGGACACTGGGTGCCATCAGTGCCAGCAGGCAGATGTGCTGAGCTCCTGAGGAGGTAACACACTTCCATACTGATTGTGGTGTCCCACAGGGTAGGAGAAGGGTAGCTGGCATTGTCCTAAAGGAAAAAGCCAGTATTAACCCTTGAAGAAAACAGCAGACTTCTATCTCCCTTAGTCACTAACCTGGAAGAAAGAGTATAGGACAAATCTATCATTTTTTGAAGAAAATGTGAAATTAAAAGTCGCAGAAGAGAAATGGAGAAGAAAATGTCTTTTGCAGGACCTAGATAAGGAAATGTTAGCAACAAGCTTTTTCTTCTGAGATAAGACAGTTTTTTAATCATGTTACCTCACTACTTAAAGTCCCTGAAATTAGACAGTGTGAAAAATATTTCTCTCTCAGAAGATCTGATTTTTTCATATCTTTAATGATGAGCATGAAGTGCTCAATAATGTGTACCAGGGACACTGGTTAGTTGCCAGTGCAGTTGCATTTATCTCCTAGAGTAAGACAATTGATCAGCTGCTTCTAAAACTTAGAAGTACGCCATCGCAACTTTCTTTAGCATTAAGCTGGTTTGGATGACTGTACTCCACAGCAAAATAAGCATCAGGATGTTTGTTTTCTTCTAAACTCAAACACTTTTCTATAAAAAATCTGCCAAAGAAAACCAGGCAACTGCCTAACAGCCAGGCAAACTGGCCTCTGTTACAGGAAAATACTGAATTCTTCGTAACAAAATGTGTACCAACATGGAATTTATACAATGTAGCACATCAGTTATGATATTACAAAAGGTCTTCCATCAAAAAATACCTAGGTAGCAATTTCAACCATCTTTAATGCGTAATGTAAAATGATTTCCTAATGCATGAATAAGTGTATCTAAGTTATGTAAAATTTAATGTCTAAAACTTCACATGATACTGAACCATTGAAGAAAAAGTTAGAGTAATGTATAAAAGTAGCACAGATGGCACTTAGTATAATAAAATATATGTAAAATATCCACATATGGGTTACTGAATTGAGAGGAAAAATGAAAGAAGTATGTTGTCTAATTCATCAGTTCTTCAAGCATCACAGAGGGTATAGCTCAAATGCTTTCTCAAGCATCATAGCAGTTCATTCAAATACCCTGAAAAATTAGTAAATGTATTCAAATACCAGTTGGCTCAGCAGAAAACTCATGACTGAGCTCCAGTGAAAAAAAAAAAAACAAGCACTCCCAACAAAAATTATACTTCAAAGAGGTGGGAGCAAGGGCAGGCTACAGGAGAGGAATACTGAAACACTGCCCAGGTGTGCTGGGATCGTTTCGGAAAAGGAAAGGCTGAGCTAGATTTGAAACTCCTGGGATATCAAGGGCAACAAGAAGAGCTTGTGTTTCTAGTATGTTAGCAGTAAAAGAATGAACAAGTATAACTTGAGTCTGCTGATGAGTGGGGAGGGTGACTTAGAGGCAGTGGATGCAGATAAGCTGATGTACCTTAAACATTAACCACCTCAGTCTGGGAAAGGTTTGAATCTTGAGGTAGTGGAAGAGGACTGAGACAGTGATCTGTTGAGGAATTTGAGTCCAGCTGTGTCCAGGATAAAGCATACCAGGTTGTACCATCAGGAGCTTTGCCAGTAGATTGAGGAAAGTGATACTTCCCCTTTACTCAGTACTCAGTTGATCACACCTGGAATAATTAATCCAGCTTTGGAACCCTAGTACAAGAGAAATGCTGATAAATGAGGCCAGCAGAGGCCACCAAGATGTATGTGGACTTAGTGCACATGTCCTTTGAGGAGTGGTTGAGAAAATTGGCCTTGGCTGTGACTCTAGAGTAGAGACAGCTCTGAGGGACTTAATAACAGTCTTTCAATAGATGTGAGGAAATTACCAGGAGATGGAGGCAGGTTTTTATTGAGGTACATAGCAAAAGAATGATAGACAATGCTTTAAATTGGTATAAAGAAAAACCAGTTTCAATATGAGGGTACTGGGACAGGTTGCCCAGAGAGACTCCTTCCTGGCATCCAATCGGACAAGTCCTAAGCAATCTACTCTGAATTCTGGGTTGCTCCTGCTTTCGGCAGGAGACTGGACGACTTCCCAGGTTTCCTCCTGACCTAAATGCTTCAGGATTCTATGAAAATATGATGGTTATAAACGACCAATCTAAGAAAAGGATTCTCTGCTATACTGGAGTGGTAAAATGCTACATATTAGAGTATGTGCCATGCCAACAGAATGCCTTCGGAAAGCAAATACATCTGAGTGATTGCTATTTAATGATTCCCATGTGAAACAAAGCATTATTTGTCATACAGATTGTGCCACTTTCTAAAAAACAAGGTACAAACAAAGACTGAAGTCCAGGAGAGGAAAAAGTTACAATCTAAACTAGGTTATGAGGATATCCCTGGTCAATAATAAATTTTAGAGAGATGTTAGTTGAATCTAAACAGATGTATTATATCCTGCAGAAATGTAATTTTTTCCATTGGTAACTTTACGTAGATCTCACAAGTATTCAGGATCATGAAGACCAGAATCCATTATAGACACCTAAAAAGCTGAATCAAGCTAGAGTCTGATAAAATTTCAATCCTTTGATTGTTTGAAAAGTGGAAGTTTTTTGTTTTGAGGAGGAAATAAAGCCCTGTTTGTTGCATAATACATGCAGCAACAGTTAAAAACAAATAATACTTAGGTAAATTTTGCTTTTTTTGAAATAATAATGTACAGCCTCTGTATGACTGATTTGTGGTAGCACCTGAATAAGTGCTATGATTATCACAACAAAGTTCAATGTGAGACAGGGAAATGATAATTTTTTTCTGTTTGAAAAAAGCATGAGCTTAGCAGCCACTGGACTTTCTTAACCATGCCCCCTGAATTTTTTCTTTGTCATTTATTTGGCAGCTCTATTTTCTGTATCAGATTTGGAAAAATTGAGGGCTGAAGCTGACAGAGGACTTGATTCCACCTTTGTGTTCTTTTAACCCTATGTCAAGAGAAGGACACCGTTTGGACACTTTTGCCATTCAGTACAACCCCCAGCTGTCTCTAACCCCATTCTGGCACTTCAGGGTCATGTGTGTCCTCTCTACAAGAAGAAGTCATTTCTCTGGAAATTATTGTTTATTATGACAGGACAGACATGTACCCAACTGCACTACCTAGGGTGTTGTCTTGGACCTGACCTGTAGTCTGAGAGGCTCATATAAGAATAATCCCTATTAAATGCAATTCCTATTAAAGGTAGTTTTACAGAACTATCCTATCCCCTGTTTAATATATTTTATACTTTCACTCTGTTATCCATTTTTTAGACTTGATCATTTTGGGGCTTTTCTGTGGCATTTTTATATATATGTACACTGGGAAATGTTACAATGCAACTTTGGTGTACTGTATTGGAAAAGAGAAGAGGTTAGTGCAAAAATGCAGTAGAGAAGGATGGTTTGGAACGGTGAGCTTTTCCAGAATAATACATCTTTTGAGGTGAAAGACTACATTAGTCAGTCAGCTCATTAGGAGCCACTTTAATTTGCTGTTCAGTTCAAACTTCCTGTGATTGAATGTATTTAAGAAGAAAATGCTTTATTAGCAAAACTGTTGTGAACTATAGAATATCAGTTTGTATTCTATGATGGGGTAGGAGGTCATTTTGGCAGCTCCTCAAAGTGATTTTCAAACCTTTTGAGAAGAAGAAATGCACTTCTATAGCATATATTATAATATATACAAATAATTGAAAATCTAGTCCTAAATTTGATTTTCCATGTAAAACTTCAGGTCAGTGATTTCTCTTGCAGTAACTGAACCTCAGTGTGCTCTTCATAGCTACAATAACTTAGCTATATCTGATATTTTAGTGCCTGTGAGATCTAAGGGGCAATTGGCCACACCCCTCCCCAACATTTAGATAATCTACTTTCCAGTAACAGTTGAGATTAAATGTGTAGAATTTTTTCTCCATAATTTCAAAAATGAGTTGACATCTTTTCTTCAGATACTCCTCAGAAAGTGAAAATAAAATCTTTTTTTTGTTGTTTTTTATTTACAGGAAAATGATCCCAAGGTAAAAAAGGATTAAGAATTAAATATTATTTTAAAAGGAAGCAATTCAATCTTTTCCCACAAAGCAGGGACAAATGCTCTTGCACATTCAGATGTTAAAGAGATTATGTTTGAAATGCAAGCAGCCACACAATGTATTTGTTGGGCAAATAATTATGTTTTGCAAATGTCGAGTTCTGCAGAGACAGTGATGCTACTGGTAATTCTGCTACTGCAGGATCTGGTTTTTTACAAATGAGGTCAAAAGACAACCAGAAATGCATGTAAAGAGATCTGCATGGTCTATGGAATAGCTCCCTTAGCTGTAATGTTCTTAGTTTGTGTAGCTGTTTCTACAAAATAGCCTTGCATACCTAGGAAGGTAGGAAGCTAGGAAGAAGAGTTGTCTGTGAAACATGCATTCCTTCCTCTTTTCCCTGCTTTAAGTTACCGTGAACATAGGAGGGGGAAGCCACGTGCACCCAGCTCCTGATCTACAAACATCACACAAATCAGACACTAATTCTGCTTGTAGCTGCAGTAGCAGTGAGTAGTTTTTAATTAACTTTTTAGGCATTTGGGAGCATTGTTAGATCCTACTTCTAATACTGACATGAGAAGTGATTTGCAAGTTTCAGGATAAAGAGGAACACAGTTTTATTATGTTTTGTGGTTATCCACAAACAGTACTCAAACTCTTCTTTATCCCTCTACAAAACTTTTCTTTAAAACTCTGTGAGTAAAACACTAAAGATGCTTCTGTGCATTATGTACCCACATTTTTGTTGCCATAAACAGTGTAACTTACAGAAAGACTACGGATGCTCTGCAAAGGATGCTCTGAATGGTGAACTAGCATGGCCTGGCTCAGGACTGACATTATACATAAGCTTTCATACAAGTTTGTGACCTGCTCCATTAATTCACACAGAAGGCTCAGATGTTGATTTATAGATAGTTTTGTACTTCAAGGCTGCTACTACTCTCTCACATAATATGGTTATGTTGTCCATGACTCTGGAAATAGTCCTTCTGGGAAGTGTTGTTTTTCCTGTTGGATAGACTTTGGTGTTAAATTGATTCCTGGTATATTTTATCAAGCAAAAATAACACTGGGCACTTAAAATGAAAAAAATTGAACACATTTTCCTTTCTTTTATTTTCACTATTTAAAATGGCATGGACTTTAGGTTTTCTTTCTTTCTTTCTGAATTGGAAGACATTTTTAAAGCAAGTAGACAGAATTGCAACAGTATTTTACCTTAAATACCATGACAATAGGATTTATGGACTACCGAGTTTCATGTTCTTTTAAAAGTATAAAAAGAAATGCCATAAACACAAAATACTAATGAGATTATCTGGCATTTTTTCCCAGAGAGGAAGGAGTAAAGCAGATTGGCATAAATGAGTTTTGAAAGGAGGAAATTTGCAAGCTATTTTCAGAGATACACTTGCATTGATTTGAATGAAAATCAGCAAATAATGCTCTAAGAAATAATCTCAAAAGGGCACAGACGCCAAAGTCTGAGAACAGCTGGGAGTAAGTGCTTTAGCACATGCATGTTAGTGATGAAACACATTTATGTGATGATTAACAGCTTTTCAAGCAGCCTAGGTATAAGACCTTGTTCTGAAGTTCTCTCTGCCTGTCTATCGTGTGGATAAAAATGGAGGAAAGTTTTGTCTGTGTTTTGCATGTCTTCTTCATAGTTTGTTGTCTTTTTATGCAGCAACAGAGATCCAGCTAAAACTAATTAGCAAAGATATACTCTGTGTCTGTACGAGCAGTGCTCCAATGCCTAAAGATCAGGATTCCTTAGTGTTACAAAACTTAAACTTTGCAATTTAATTCTATGAAAGCTGTTGGTGTACAAGCTAAGTCCTGTGTCAGTAGGTATCGATATCTTGCTGTCAGACCTTTAGGAGGAGTGTTTCTGGCCACAGAAACAATCAGTTGCCATATAGTCCTGTGCATTTGCTCAAAAAAAAGCCAAGATTTCATAAGCTGTCAAGGATCAGTATTCAGATTTTGTGATAGATCTAATTTCCTAGTATTTGAGGAAAACTGGTTGTTGTGCTTCTCTGAACTGACCATTTAGGCCATTTAGACCATTAGACCTTCTGGTTTCCACTGCAGTCTAATTTGACAAATCAGAGATTTAAATGAGGTAATGGCAAAATGTAAGAGAAAATATTTTTATTGACTGTGCTATTATGGAGGAACAAGGACAGGAAAACAAGAAATTTCAGCAGGTAGGCAAGTACTGAATGCAGCTGTGATTTCTGGCCTATGCTTTCTTCTGGTCATTTCCACTCACTATCAGTAATGAAATAGTTAATAATGTTGACACTTAAATACTATCTTTAGGTTTTCATGATATGATGGCTCTTTGCTAACAGATAAGCCGGACTATACTCTTTGTGTGGACAACATTTCAATGCTATAATTGAAGGCAGTATCAAAACTAGGTATAATAAGATCTATAACTGGAATCCAGTTAATGAAACAGAAAAAGACAAGACCTTCCCTTTACACTGTTTACTCTGACATTTTTTCAGATTGAATTTTGGTATCCTTTGTGGTGATCTTTCCTGATGAGATTTCACTGTGGTTTTAGTAGTAAAGAATTAAGGAAATTAGAAATGAAAAGGCTGTATTGAGAAAGTTGGTGAGGAAGCTTAAAACTGAGTACCTGTGGAAATTCTGGAGGTCAAAAAGTATTTTTAACTAGTTATGACTATAATTCTGCTTTCAAAATGAAATTTCAGTTTAATATCCAAGAAATTATTCAAATATGTATGTTACTTCCTTTAAAAAAACCCCAATATACCAGACTAAAAAGTTCAGGCTGTACAAAATCATAAGACAAATAGTTCCCGCCTCAGAGATGTGAACTTTCAGAGTTGCAGACAATGTGAAACGAGCTAGTAACTACAGAGCCACAATACCCCACTGTCATTGTCATTTATCCGCTCTGCCTGGACTGCGGTTCACAGCTACAGTTCTGATTGCTTTTGAGATATGCGGTTTCCAGAGTCAATTAGCAATTTCCATAGTCAGCTTTGTCTTGCTACTCTGAATCCTATATTGCCTGATTAAGCTTTTTCCATACTAGGGAAGAGTTACCTAGCACATAGACTGAGTCATACGCTAAGTCACATATGTAGGAAACACTTTAAAACCGGACTTGAAACCACTAACATAAAATCTAACCCACACCTCTGTCCTCTTTCCACTGCTTGGAACCAGAGGGAACAGCACTGATGTCAACATTGGTGTTACTCGAAGTGCCAAGTTTGGAAATTTGTTTCATATCAAATATGCAAAAGGCTGCTATTAGAAAAGCAGTGGCTCTTCCCCCATGTCTATTGCAAGGTATGATGTCTGATTTTCTCTCTGCATCTCTTTTTGATATATGGGCCAATTCAGTGGCAAAGGGAAAGAACCAATCAATAACATGAATTAGGAGTATGCAATAACTCTCTTCTCATAATGTAACATTAGAAAGGATGCACGATGAAGATGGAAAGAGGACACAATAAATCATGTGAAACCACACCAAAAATAGACTGACAGCATCTGTTCTTTTTGTCTCATAACCCAAAACCAAAATAGCTTTCACTAAAAGGAGCATATTCAAATCAGATAAAAAATTTTGTCGGGAATGCCTAATTAAAAAATGAAACTCTTTTGAGTATGTGTATCATATCATAACCTTATAGTACCATTTCACTCTAGAATGTGTCACCTTTCTTACCACTACAGCACACTTTTTGAAAGTCAGCAATCATTTTTTTCTTTTCAGATCAGACTAGGGAAATTTGGGCCCCTTGACTGGTATAGGTTGGCCCTGTGACATTCTGAATCCTGACATTAAATTGTGCTATGGAAGTCCAGTGGAAGAAGAGTTCTGTCTTAACACTGTACTGAAATGAAAGACTCCTGATCCACTAGCCTGCAGGTTTTTTATTTGTGCCATGGAGGAACTCAAAACTGTCAGAATGTATTTTTCCAAATTAAGATTTTTTTTCTGTTAAAGATGCAGTACCTATAATAATAGCAATTGTATTCTTCATTACTTATTAAAACTATATGTATCTACTCATACTTTTTTGACCCTAAACACTGACAAAGAGAATAATTTAGAAGTCAATTTAATTGCCCTATTTATTCAGATACTATCTCTCATTATGAAAGTCCCCTCCTTATTTAAAATCAATTCATCTTTACCTGGGAAGAAAAAGGAATATATTGGAAAGTCAAGGAGTTGAAAAATAGGAGTGAAATTGACCCATAAATAAGCTTTCTTAGGATATCTAAGAGGTTCTTTATCATAATCATTAGGTATCCTACAAATGTGAATAAGAAGTGACCCACAGTTCTGGGCAGACACAGGAGCCGTATCAGAATGGGGATGGGTAAATGAGATTGCTGAGGTATTATCTCACTGCTGACGGTTCTCCTTGCTGCAAAATCAGCACTACTGAATGGGGCAAGGGATGGTGTTTTCTCAACAAGTACTAAAGCCTAAGGTAGAAACACTGCACTACAGACATAAGAATGGATGTCCTCATTCATTTCCAATAGTTCAACACCTTCAGTAACATTCTGGATTCCCTCCAAGGGCTATTTTAAGAATGCCTGGAAAAAAACCCTGCATTAAGAAAGGGGTTTTTGACAGGTTTTTGTGGGGGGTAACACTTTCTTTATCAAAATGCAGTCAGACAGTATTTCTTGTATCAAGAAGTCCTACACCAGTAGGGTATCAGAGTGATTTGATTCATTGACCTTTCTTAACAGCTCTAGATAAGGCACTGAAATTATGGTCAAGGCTGCAGTTGCTGACCATCATGCTAGAGCAAACCTAAGGGGACTTGACACACATGTAAGCAGCTTTCTTTTCAGCTGTATTTTTTATTGACTGGTAGGTTCACACAAACAGGTGGTAAAACGCCTGTGCTGACTGAAGTCTAAATGAACTCCTGATCTTTCTATTTAAGAACACTTAATACCATTTTCACTATATTTTGTCAGTATGTTTGCATAATTTTTATTTTCTTATCCTCAAAAAAGAGCAGAAAAGGCCTTAAAATATTTGTTTGGAAATGTGCTTTGAAAATGCAAATATGTTTAATTTGCAGTCAGTCATAGCAAATTATTTTTTTGAAACTGGGTAAACGGCAAGTAGTTTGTGAGGTTTGTACACACTCTGCAAATAAATGCTTGATTTTATCTTTGCTCAAAGCTGTACTCCACCACAGTTCTTCTCAGCCCTAGAATATCTGATGCATATAGGCTAAGCTTAAATGATCCTACTTTCCTTTAACAGGTATCATCTGCAAGCTTAGCCATATCCCATCATTGCCCACAAAGCATACAGTAAGAACTAAAAATGTGTGCTGTATAGTACAATACTTTCTGATTATTATATATCCATTCTCAATCCCAAAATAATTATACTTTTTATCTCAAAAGTTTTACAGCTCTACCACCTCAAGCAATATTTTACATCTGTCAAGAATGATTTATGCAATAATGGCTTAAACTGCAAAATGGAGTCCTCAAAGGAAGAGCTGTCAAATATTTTCACCATAAATAACTTTATTAAAATAAGAACTGATATCCTGTATAAACAATATCTTGCCTTCAAGTATCATTCAGATCATATAGCTATAAGATTAGTGAAAAAAGAATTGTGAGATAGTAAGGAATATATGCTATTACTGCTTTGATATTAGAGTATAATTTTTTAATTAAGCAGATGCTAATGCCTAATGGGCAATCCTCAGTAAAAAATCTGTTAAAAAATAATAGTTCTTGTGACTTGTGTGTGTTTATCTACTCCTCTTTTTTTAAAGGGATATTTACATAAAAAAGAAATTTACTGTGTCTTTAGTCCCTGAGTACATCCAGTGACAATTGTGGAGCTACTTGTGCTATGAGAACCTGTAAACTTGGACCTTTAGTTTTGGCACCATCTGTTCCCATTAACCATTTTTCTCAGTAATTAATTCTTTTGGTAGCTATGTAATTGCCTACTGTGGCACTATTTGAACAGGACAGAGAACTAGAACTTTGCTTGGATTGCATAGATACCCTTCTAGAAGGAAAAAGAGTAAGAAGAAATTTAAACCAAAAGTAAGCTATATTAACAGTCTAATTCTGATAGAAATACTCCAAGAGTAGCTAGTAAGGCTTTTAGCTGCAGATATTAAAAACTGCTGTGGACACAGCACTGGTGTCGTTGGGACAGGGCCTACTGGGTGCCCAAGTGCAGGCCATCTAAACAGTTACACAAAGCTATCACAGGCATTCAACGCTGCTCTGCACCCTCCCCACACTGCACAGTGAAAAGGGCAACAGGCTCCATCCTGGTTACTCCTTTATAAAACCACGATGCAGAGCATTTTTTTCTCCTTTGACCACTCTGTCTTCTGTCTGTCATGTTTAAGGCAGTGTAAATTCAAACAGTCGCCATTTTCTGAATATCAACTTGCTACAAAATTTTTTCCCATCCTTCTGTCCCATCTTCTTTGAGTGTGTAATTTGGCCAAAAGATTAAAGCAGTGAACAAACAGCAGCTTTCAGTCTTGCATCATCAAGATGTTTAAAACTCAAGATCTTGCACTTTCATGGAGAAAAGGAGACTACAGAGCAGTAAAGAACATCAGAATCCTAATTCCCATGTATGTGTGCAACACCATTTTTCTATAGCAAGAATTTTCTTTTAAGCTGAACTTCAAAGCTGTGACATTTTAAAATTATATGAGGTGGTATTTAGAATCAAAAAGAAAAAGCATTATTTATAGAGTGATTCCCTTTCTGATATCTGCATTGCTGGAATTCTGATGACAGGTTAGCTTTATAAGTGATCCCACTGACCTTTGCTTTACTTCAAAATAGTAAAATAATTTTTAATATAATCAGTGGCTTATGTAGAGTAAATGATAGTGTGATGTGGAGTAAGGTTTTATTTGCAATTCACTGGGCATTTAGTCAGGAGTGTGTAATATGGTCTTCAGAACCTCCTATCAGTGGAACCTCAAGAAATTCACACCTTCTTGAGGTGTCTTCCTCCTCCATATGCTTATTATTACGTTAAATATTATACAATGGCTTGCTATGAAATAAAGTGTCAAATCAAACTTTTAAGCAGTGGATAGTTCATTGGAGTAACTTGGGTTACTCACATGGAGAAAGTTACATTTCTGACTGTGCTAGAATTCACCTCTAAAATTGAAAATTGCTGAAATTTACCTCAAGTCTCATACTTAGTCACAGAACACATGCAAAATAAGCCACTAACCAGGCACTAGACTCTCACATTTTTAGAAAACTGTTGATATTTACTTTGTTCCACAACTTGGAGGAAGTTCTTGTTAGGTATCACTATTCTGTATATTATTATAATACACAGACTATGTTATATATAGCTATGTGTATATATGCTATGTATTGAAAAATCAAATTTGAAAATTTGCAAAAGTGAAGATGAAAAGTGAGGTATATAATTTTGAGTTATTTAGAATAACTACAGAATACGTTTACTAACATTCATTACATTCATCATAGGGGTAGTTTCAACTTCATGACACCAAATAGACTTCAGATTTTCTATCACATTTTGAAAATAAATTGAACATTAGGTGGAGCAAACAAAAAAAAAATATATATATACAAACAATCAAGTTGATAGCCATGCATTTGAGTGTCAGACCTATCTTTAATTTTGACAATTTTTTCCTGATTCACCTGTGTTTGTTTAAATTTAGCAGATCATATAGTGCACATGGCAAATCCTGTTCACATTTAGACAAGTAAAATATTGAGGCAAATAAAGAAACTACTCACAGAAGTGAAGTTACTGAAAACTGTTATGTATAAGATTGTTTACATTGAATAATCTGTAACTCAGCATTCTAAACTATGAAAGATACAGCAATTTTTATGGACAGTATTACTTTGGTTTGTATTGCATGATGCCAGAATTCAGCATTTTAGAAAAGGATCTCTCTCTCTCTCTCTGGTAATTGACAGATAAGCAGTATTTTTAAGTGCCATTCCCTCCCTCCTAATGTTTTGGGAGACTTTAGGACTTTTAAACTACCACATCTCAAAACAGTGCTCCAGGCCGATGGCTGTGAAAGTTAGCAATGACATTCTCCTTTTGCAGTATTATTTTTAACACATGCCAAGTTAATACAAACACAGGATAGATGTGTAAAAGACACACAGTGTCCTGAGAAATCTACGTCCAAGGCACAGCTACAACAACAAACCTTGACCAAAATCTGCTCCAGACCACCAAACCAGATCTAAGAATAAAGGACTCTACTGAGAATCTGCTACGAAGAGTATGCTTAAATATTGGTAGCGTGGGTAGAATGGTTGGCCTGAGTCCTATCTGAATTATACCAGCCTAAGCTAAAAATAATATTACTTAAGTCGCTCCAAGATAACAACAGAATTATTGAGAACAGGATTTAACTCTGTGACTTTAAAATGAGAGAGCACATTGCATGTGATTCTAAAATTGATGTAAACAACACACTGGCACTTCTCCAGAACTAATTTAAGCTCAGCATTTGAATATGAATTTCCTTTTCCTTCTCCCAACAGTGTACACAGCAAGAGACAAAACAAGGTACACCACAATTATCAATTACTTGAATTCATTTGAAAGACGGGTGTTTCTGTAAATATCTCTGGGCAATTAAAAAAAAACAACAAACCAACCAACAACAAAACACTACATATCACTATTATGTATCATAATTACTTCTCATGCGTATGCATCTTTAAATCTGCAAATACATTTATTCATTCTGTGGTCTGAACAGGAAAAAGTGTCAGCAGATTCAGCCATTCTGCATGTATTGAGTCTTTACTGAATAACAGGGAAACTGTTCATAGTCTAGGCAACCCTGAATTTTGACTCTGGCAATACTAGGACAATACTGGTAGTTCAATTGCAAGTACTTCACAATATTTCAGCTTTGAAAAAGACTTGTCCCTTTCTTTATAAGCGAATGCTTTCTTTATGATAGGCTGTTTTTTTCTACTTTTAACTTTGTGGTAAAATACTGCATTTAAAGCAAGTTAGGCTTTCTCTATGCTGATTACTTTACATGATTTACATCTTTAAACCAACCAAGAGGAGAACTTCTATTCCAGAGTTGCAAACACTGTGCTGGCTTCATTCAGCTGGTAGAGTGAGCGTACAGTGATATACTCCATACACCCACTACTCTCAGGGCAGATTCCCTTACTGATACACACAAATGTATTTCACTGGACTTCACAGAAATTACACCACCTCCAGCAAAGGGGCTGGCCAGCACAACATACACACTTCTTTTACCAATCAACTGCTAACCAAACACACAAAAAGTTTTGAAAATAAAACCAGACATTACCATCTTTGTGATAATAGGTGACTTCTACTTTCCTCTCCTCTGACCCCAGCAGGGCTTGAGCAATTTGGGCAATATGATGTCTTTTGGTCTCTGGCCCATGAAGAAAATCACAGGTGCAAGGTTTCTGCATGACATCTGGCCTGGAGAACCCGGTCATCTCACAGAACCCATCATTGCAGTAGATGATAGCACAATTCTGCACTCTAGCATTAGCAATGATGAATTTTTTATCTGCAATAAAAGAAAGTGATGCATTTTTTAGTACTCTTTCAACATTTCTTATAGGGTCGATTGAAGGGATGAATGCTGAACAACCCTTCTTATCATGAGAATGCCTGAAATACAGAGATTTTCAGTAATTTAATGAAGATAAGTTGATCCATAGCTTTTAAAGAAACTTGAATTAATTTAGAATACATTAAAGATGAATATAGATTTTTTTTTAGGAAATAAAACCACATTCAGCAAGTCTCTGTAAATCTCTTTTTGACTTCAAAATTTTGTCTGTTTCAGGCTTCACTGAAGCCCAAGTGATGAGCACCATCCTGTCAGTCGCAACTCCAGGAAAGTCCTTGAAAAGTTAGTAGCTTCTTTTGGGGAGAAGAAGAGCCTCAGGGAAGGGGGTTCTACTCAAGTGAAGGACTTCCTGGTGTAAGGTTCAATCATTTCAATCTACTCTGTATGGATTTTTGTTGAGGTGAATGACAGGAAATTTATAGTCAGTATTTTAAAACTTCTATCTAGAAAATAACAGAAGAAAAAGAAGTTCCTAGAAACAAAAAAAGGGGGCACAGGAAATTATTGTTATGTTGGAAACATTTTACACATGTCACTGAACTTCTGTGCTTTCATCCATCCTCCTTTCCCAAACTCTCATCTCAAAAAGTTTCAAAAGTTTTCAACTCTTATTGGTTTGTTTCTGTTTACCTTTACAACACACTATTCTCATTGTAATTATAGATGTGCAATTTTGATACACTTACTGCTAATAACATTAATTTTTACTTACTTAAATGCACTAGGAGGTTGCTTGCTTTATAAAAGATTTCTTACATGACACCAAGTAAACAGTCCAAGTCTTCAAAATTTTAAATATGGTCTTTGAACACAGTGACATATTTGGAGATTTCATTCTTACTTTTTCTGCTGTCTTTCAATCATGCTGAACTTTCACTATCACTTGCCTATTTAGTACCTGGTGTTTTATTACCGTCAAAAAATATACACTTCACTAGATAAAAACTTTGAGTAGCAATACTGACTTAGCATATAGAGCAGCACTATCTTTATTTTTTTCTCAAATAATATAAATATTATAAATGCTAATATGGGTTTAAGTATAAGGAAGTATATGAACTGGAATTAGCTGTAAATATTCATACCAGGCTGATACTAAAATTATGCTAAATATTTAAATCAATGTACATATATCAAACTACTGCTTCTAAATGAAATTCATTTTAAGCATCAAGTGTTCCTTCTTACAGCTAATAGGAAACTAGAATTCTGGCCAGGAAAAAACACTTCAGCTTCAGCCTCCTCGACAGGTAGTAAACTGCTGCATTGGAAAAGATCTCACAGACTCTCCCTGAGGATGCATTTGCACTGGTTTGATAGATATTTTAGACTTACATAAACAAAAGAGAGAAATTTGACAGCTCTATTAAAATGCAGTCATGACAACAAGGTAAGAGAGTATTTCCTCTTTAATAACTCTTCTGCATATTTTCTGTTTCCTCTAAATCAAAGTCTGAAATTCTGCTTTAATTTGAAAAGGCAATTATAATTAACAGCATTAACAATCATCATCATAATAAATCTAGCTTATTTTTTAGATATTGCACAGACAGCAAGATCCTACATTCTGCTTTTAGAGCCATCTCACTGGTTCAGAAGAAGGTAAGAGATGTAACTTCTACAGCTATATAATACGTATACAGTCAATGATAAAAACTTGAAATAGTGTGGGGAAAATAGCCCCAACCCCTCCCGTCCCCCTCCCAAGTCTCCCCCGGCCCCAAGCCCACAAGCCAATAATTGAAGTTGGTAATCTGTATTCGAGATCAAAAACATTGCTACTTCTGCCAGGGATCCCCTCCTTACCTCCGGGGTTTTCTTTACAAGCTACAAACTTAAAAATAGTCTGGAGCTGCTGTCCATTCAGTCACAAGCAGAATAAAACTACTATAACAAAATAGATAGAAAGCGAGAACTTACTTTGCCCTTCAAATTTTCGTATGATTGTACCCAAAAATGTATTTTGTGGTGCCACATGACCTCTGCGAACAGGCATGTTTGTACAAGTCTTCGGTTTTCTGTGCACAATGACTTCTCCAAGGATCTCCTACACAGCTCCAGCCCAAAGCACCGAGCCAGCTACCCTTTGTGACAAATCATCGTCCTCTGGAGCTCGGAAATCTCTTCCCATTAGCACCACTTCTAGAGACACGCTTTTCCTATTGGAGTCAGATTCATCCCCCAGTTTCTTTCTTTCTCTCCTTGCTTTCTTTTCTATTTTTTTTTCCTGGAGGAGCTCGGACGCTATTGTCTGGGGCGGGTAGGGGTGGGGTAAGCAGGAGGAGGTGGCGGGTGGGGAAAGATTACAAGGGTAATCAATCTCTAGCACCAAACATCGCCAATTTTCCAAAGCAAATGGCTGTGACCCGGCAGTTTCCGACGCTGTAGTGGTGGTTTGAGGGCTGGAAGACTAATGTTGCTCCGCTGCCAGAGGGAGTGACGTTCCCCCCCTCCGGGCTT
>NW_008235774.1:80517-112565 GCF_000691975.1 Corvus brachyrhynchos | reverse complement strand
TGCGTCTCCTCGGCAGAACTATATATGGCATTTCCTGGCCTCAAGGAGAGCAGCTGATTTTGAAATAGTGGTTACAAGGTTTTCACTTTTAACTGCTTCCTTCTCAAGTTCCTTAAGAGAATTTAGACGAGTATATGCCTAAAGACGTGTTACTGATCTGTTTCAACATCTTGGCAGTTAGCAATTAAACCTGGTATTGTCAGGAAAAGATATCTTTGGGCAAATGGCTCTAATCATATTTCCCCTCATATTTTTGGTGGGAAAAAAAGGACATAGATTTAGTCCAGCATTCTTATCATATTCGACTTTTCAAAGTGCTGTGTTTGCTCTCCTGTACACAGTTTATAAGTGCATTCCTATTTGAGTAAACACTTTTTGTACTGGAGCAAAATACAGTTAATCCTTCCTTCCTTCCGAATTCCTTCCTTCCTTCCGAATTCCTTCCTTCCTTCCTTCCTTCCTTCCTTCCTTCCTTCCTTCCTTCCTTCCTTCCTTCCTTCCTTCCTTCCTTCCTTCCGAATTCCTTCCGAATTCCTTCCTTCCGAATTCCTTCCTTCCTTCCTTCCTTCTCTGCCCTGCCCTGCCATTGTTCCAGATAGCATAGGATATTTGTGTTGCTTTTACCATGTATATCCTGCATGCCCCTGTAATTTATTCATCCATCTATGTTACATATACTCACAATTTTAAATAAGGCTGGAATTGTCTTCAGAGCTGTCAAGAGAAATACCAAAACTTTATTTTTAATCCCATTTTGTGCTAAAATGGCCTTTGTGACTCCCTGACAGGTTGATGTCTCTTATCATCTCCTTTAGTTTTTGTCAGTCTTGCTTTCTCATCTCTTTAATGTCTCTCCAGAATTTCAAGTTATAGCACTAGATTTTGTTTTAATCCTTCACAATAATAATGACCATCATTTAGATTATGACTGTCTGCACTTTATGCACAAGAAAAGTATGCAGTTGCGTGGGACAACAGACTGCCAAACTACTTCTGTTGGAAGAAGATAGAAATCAGCTTCTTGAACATCATGAACATCCAAACAGCAAATCTCTGTTGATGCTGCTGAGAAAGGCACAGGGTGAGTGTGGTGGCAATTGCTGCTACCAGAGCTGGCTCCTTCAAGCAGTACTTTGTCTTCACTTGCGCTGTGCTGATGCCCCAGGACACCAGGTCATTCTTAATTCTAAAGCCACATGATCTACACAGCTACCTACATAGGAAAATGGGAATGCTTTATTATTGGCGTTACAAAATTCACCTTGAATTAGGTCTGATTATGGTTATTTTGTGTTTCACTTTTTCTATCTAAGAAAAAAAGGCTCCTATTCCTGGCAAGACCCCTAATGTCAATGAGATTGCACAGAGGCAATTATTGTATTTGGCCTTAAGGCATACGTCATCATTGTGTCTGCATATGGGTCTTATTAGTATTCAGGACATCAGATATATACATGGGAGAAAGATTGTCAGGTTTTTAGGATGACAAAAGAAGTGTCTGCACAAAATTACAGTCTAAAAAGTGAATAAAAATTTCTATTTAATCTTACAGCTAGTTTAATCAGTAATAAAAAAAAAAGTTATTTTTTGGATTTCATTCAATGTATATTTTACATGTAATTCACTATGAGAGACAGGAATTTAATGACAAGAATATGAATTATAAATGCAAAATCCATAAGAGCAGAACTTCTGTAAGCTGAATTTCCTAGTCTATTAAAGATAACATCACATGTGAAAACAGTATGACAGCAAGCAACTTAACTTTCTTCTGTAAGGATTCACAAGAAGTTGTTAGTTATTCTACAGTATCCATTGCTATTATTATGTGCTATATGAGAATGCCTAGGCATTCAGAACTTCATGACTTAGGATCATTTTGGATTTAGCAGGTACTGGTATGAAAAGAGAATTACAAAAACCATCAATATATCCATCTACTCAATGTCCTGCCAGTGGATCGTTCCCTTTAGTATATTTGCATTTGTATTATTCATTTAGGATTTAAATTATTAAAGCAATGAGGTTTGCACTTCTTCCTCTGAGAGACTCTTTCAGTGTCTCTCTGTCTCACCACAGGGCTTCATTCCCTCATATTAAGCCACAATTTTGGTGTGGGCTCTTGCCTTGGGGGTTTTCAGCATTTAGATGCACACTGTGTTTCCCTGGGTTCTTGGCCTGCAATGGGTGCTTCGGTCTACTCTGTGCTGACCTTCTCTGGCCAGTTTAGAGCATCAGGAATGACCCTAGCATGTGCTGATCCTCTTCAAGAGTTTCTAGTTGGATTACAGTGCTATGACTCTATGATTCTGACAGCTGTCAGTCCAGAAAGAACGTTGATTGTAATTAGGCTAGACATGAAACATACTTCTATTAATTTATTTGTTTCCTCCTACTATATATAGAAGAATTTTAATGGTATACAAAGCCAGTATGCTGCTCCGTATATTTGTGAGTAATTCTGTACCACAGGAAATGTACTTGAAGATAAATATATGCATTCTCCATAATCTGTCTTCCATCATAACATAAATTCAGGTATGATATTTTATATTAATACTTCATGCAAACTCATGTAAGAACTATCATGCTTATTATTATTATATCACAAATCTTAAGTTTTAATCTCTTCAGAAGTGTATGCCTGGAAAATATCAAATGAGCTGGGAAAGGGAAAAAATTAATTGCTAAAGCATAAAAAAATTAAGTTATTATCTGTAAGTTACTAATTGAGCTAGATCCATTTCTAAAATTAATTATCTTTGTACTCAAATTCCCATTGCCTTCTCCACAGTGTATTCAAATATTAAGTGTTAGGACTGCCATCTGTCAGGTGAGGCTCATTCCTTTTCTTAGCTTCTCACTTGAATAAACTGCGGTTAGAATTCCTTCTTCTACATCTGCATGTTCTGAATGTGTTTTTATCAATAATAATAAAAGACTGCACCTTGCATTTGGAGCAGATTTGTGGTGATTTCTGGCTCTCACCCTGATGCCAATGAAAAGTACAGCAATGGCCTAGACCTTCCTGAGGTTACAAGGTTTCTGGTTTTGCCTGAAGTTCCTCCCAGCTCAGTTGCAGCAGGGTTCTGGGGTGTGTGTCCTCAGGGAAAGGTAGCCTGAACCAGGACTGTCAAAGTGAGTAGCCCCAGCACATTCTGTGCTGGCCCAATTTCCTTTCACAAATTTCAAACAGTTTAGTTTCTAAGCAATAATAAATAAAAATGGGCTGTATCAAAATCTTTCACAAAATGAAATTACTGTTCCCAAGTGGTTTTGTAGATGCCCCTCTCTACTGGCAAGGTTAGCTTCAGAGAGGTCACAAGATGAAGAAGGTTATTTCTGCTCTTCAGCCTTTTTCCTCAGATCAGCATATAGGAGCTGAATTCCTCCTTGGATAATGTTTCCATATGCTGCTGGTTTAGCAAGCAGTAGATAGCCAGAACTCCAGTTTTCCCTTCCTCTGCCCTGAAGCAATTGGCAGTGAGGCATTGCTGAGCAGCTGTAGGGGCGAAAAAGGACAGCAGCTGCTCTGAACTTGGTTCATGGTAACACTCTTCCTGAGAGTGACCAAGAGGCAGTGAGACCTTTTATCTCGTTTGGACAATATCAAATTGGATGTACTTTCAATCAGTAATCATGTACAAATTTCTTTCCAGCAAAGATAAACTTTAAGGTCAATAAAATACAGATTTGAAGCATGTAAGTGGTTCCTTTTGGACACTGGTGTCCTGGTAGTACAAATAATCTAAGCAGATTGAGAAAAAATTATTTTGATAGATAAATATGGGGTTTTTTTGTTCCCTTTTCTTGGGCTGATCTGCTATGATATGGTTTTGCATAAATTTTGTTCCCTTTTGCCTTTTGTGTCATGTTTCCCCTTGGTTTCAGATTTCTGTCTTCACTGCTTGACTACTATCAATACTACTACTCTACCTACTAGTTATAGTCAGTTATTTGTGTTTTTCAGCCTCAAAGGCAGAGGAATAGAGGGAACAGGGAGATGGAAGTATAGATGGACCAGAAACTAATCAGAAACTGACCTGAAACTGGTCTGAAATTATAACATGCAGTGAAATTTAGTAGTCAAAATTTAATATAAATTCAAACAGTTCAGGGGGAAAAAAATAACTTCCATCAACTCTAAATACAGTTTCAGATGTTTATTCCAGCTTGAGAATGTTTTTGCTATTCGTAAGGATGTTTGTTATATATCCCCAAAGACCCTGTAGACCTCAGTCAGAGTGCAGTAAGCTTGAGAAATTTGGATATGTGTCCCAGAACACAGCATAGCAAATTCCTATTTCACTCATAAGAAATAAACTGCACCAAAATAGTACAAGGCTTTAGTGTCAATGGTTCCATACAGTCTTGATGAAGGCAAATTTATTTTTCCTAAATATCTCAGTAGTAGTATATTGTGTTTCTATGTTAATTAGAAAGCCCCTGCAATCAGAGTTTCGTTTTTCATTTTTAGTATTCCATACCTTCTTTGCTCTTTCTGCATTCTGTTAACATACTTTACACAGTCACTTCATCTAAATAAGGTAACTGCAGTTTCTACACTGTGCTCACTTAGTCATTAACGATTTTATTATTAGCATATTCTAACACTCAGTTCTGTAGGCGAAGCTTTCTCCACCTGGCATGTATATTTTCTCCCTACAACTGTATTTTTCCACATTTATTTTTTCAGTGTTATTCTCACAGTAATAATATTTTTCTGAAACTGTGTAGAGTCCAGAATCATGTAGACTAATTCTTCCTGACACTGTACTTACCAGTGCTTTTGTTCACATTGCTGTCAAAAATAATCTGCAAATATCCAGTTCCCATATTTCTTTTTCAATATTTCCACTCTTCTTTCATAATATCATAGCATGAGATCATGTCTAATTATATGAAAAAAATCAGCATTTGTCTAATTCATTTGAAGAGATACCCATATCCTGAAACAGCATTTTCCTCTGCAAAGGTAGTCAGCTGATCTGCTGTCTGTGCAGCTAAAATACATGTAATATGGGCCACATTTCCAAACCCAGGTGCCTGTCTGGAGCTAACGTCTCCAGAGTTGTATTGATACAGCTGCAATTGAATCTGGAGATTTTTCATCAGTGCTAAATACTGTATTTAATAACCCTACTGAAGCCAATATGAATGGCAGTTCTTTGGCAAGTGAGCGTTTTGCTCCTGATCTGTGATGAGAGAGAGAGATAATCGATGACGTATGTTGTTTTGTGAAAGTCTTCTGCTGCCTAACACAGAATTTATTTAAATAATCTCTCCTGTATTTCCCATCTCTGCCATTATGTCTATTTGATTGCAATACAAGTCAGATGTATATTTTCAGTCTAGTTTTTCTAGCTCTTGTCTTCCATCCAGTTCAATTTATTCATCAGCATGAATAATAGTTTCAGATGAAAGTCAACTTTTCTGCTGGTAAAGAGTAATAAAAGCACTGCTATACTGAAATATATATTCAGAAATAGCAAGATTATCTCATTATTGCACATTCATTTTTTTTTAATTTTTCTTTTTATTGTTCTTTGTTATTTAAGATAGATGTATCACAGTAGAGACATTAATTCTGTTGATGATTATGATAACTTTAACTATTTTTACACTTTATACTTATTTTCACAGCCTAACTATCCAGATACGCTTTTTGAAAGAGGAGTTCCTCTGTACATGCTGTAGCACCTGAAGCGATCACTCAGAATCTGTCCTTTAGCTCAGTAATCAGGCTACTCACAGGTGATTTTGAAAGTCTGGTTTCACAACTCTTGAAAAAAAATCGATATAGACAGACATTAATTTTTATGTGATTTGAGCTAGATAAATATTCATTTACTCATTTACTCGTATGCTGTGTCAATAGCAGGAAAGAAAGCACATCCAGGATTTTAAAAACCACCATGTTTTTGTGTCAGGTTAGGACAATAATGCACAATTCAGATGACTTCCTATCCAAACTTGCCTCCAGACTTCCACATCCTGACAGATCCATGGGCAGATTCAGACACAGAACTGTACTGCTGAAAACATAGGCCTTGTTTTTAATCCAATTCATCATGAAAAAAATAAATTCATGAAGTCATATTGAATATTGAGAGAAAATATTTCCTAAAGGCATTTTTACTTTTTCTCAGGAAAAGATGATTTTTATCCCCAGGAAATACTGACATTATGGGAAGTGAACATTCCAAATCAGAGGACTGTTCTGAGGGAGAATTTGTGATAATCTCAAATAGTGATTTCATTGTACTGGCACCTGAAAAGTCAAGACTGCTGTGGTTCACCTGAAAGTGAATGTCAGTTTTCAGACCTTGTAAATTATCCCAGTCTAGGGCTATACATCCTTTGAGGCTAAGGGGTACCAAATACATCTTCAGTTTAGGACAAAAATTTAATCCCATTTAGTGCTTCAATAGTCCTTTCTCTGCTAATCTCACATAGTCATGATGATTGCCCAAAGAAGCCATGCATTCTCCTTCCTTGGACATTCTCAAGACTGAGCTGGATAAACTCCTAAACCACCAGGTCTCACAGTTTCCCTGACACTGTTTTGGGCAGGAAATTGAACCTTCTGAGGTTGTTCACAACTGTATTGTCATATGATTCCATGATGGTATGTTTGATATTTTCAGATATACTGAGATTTGGTTTCTGGTTATCCAGAATGTGCAGATGAGGTTTTAATTATGCCACTTCTTTCTCTCTCTAATATCTATGTGCTGGCCTCATATGGCTCCCTGAAGTACGTGGTTCCATTTCTACCATTAGCTGAAATCATCAATGGTATGAATAGCATTCCCTAGGCTTGAGATATTCCATAAGTGATACATAATTGATTTACATTTTAAAAGGCTGTCATACACATGTATGCTAGTGGGATGCTTGTCGGTGATACCTGAAACCTTTTCAGACTAAACATTAAATATAAATCCAGAGTACTTGCTTGTACCCTTTATTCTTCTTTCTTAACTATCTAGACAAAAGCAACATTTCTGCCAACTCTCACAGCTCCTTTGCATTAGTACTGCTTTTCTCTCATGAGAGTTAGATGTCTTTTAGTAATATTTGTTAATCTACCATAAAGTACTTCCAGTTCTATAATTCTTTCTTTACGTTCAGGGATAAGATATTTATTTCTTCCACTTCTCCCTGTGCTGGCATAGCACAGGAACTTTGCTGTTCCTTCTCACAGATGGAAGCTCATGACTACATTGCTTGGTTACCAGATTTCCCTCTATTGTGTCTCTCTATCCTCAGCACTGACATGTTTGCCTTTTCAGTAGTCAAGTGAGCAGGGTAATTTGAATAACTGCTGTAGAGGTAAAGACACAAGGGGTCTGATTTAATTTTGTTTAAATGTTAGTAAATGAAATGTAATCTGATAGGGAGTAGTAGAATCACCATGCAGATGACAAGTGTTAGGCAGATCTTATTACCTGGAATAATTGAAAACTGTCTGCTTCCTATAGCTTTACTTGGCCTTCTCCATCTTAAAAAAATACGTGCTGCTCTTGATGAATTCTGAAAAAGGATCATAAACTAACTTAGTTCTAGTTCAGTTTCCATGAGAAGTAGTGAAGGCGGGTGCACCAGCCAGCGCTCAAAGGAGATGGGTGTATGGACAAGCAATAGTCAAAGTGTGCACGTCAGAATAATTTGGATTGTAATAGTCATGTTCAAAAGACTAAATAGTCATAAGAGAACAATTTATTCATCTCAGTTCTCATAAACTAACTTGTGATCCATGTTTTGTCACCCAGAAGATTCCAAGATGGGTGTCCCATTTGTGTAATTTACTTTAGGTATGAATAACCTCAGGACTCTGTTTCATATGTTTTCATCTTTCCTGTTGATCTTCTAAGTGAATATTTTACTGCCAGAAAGAATTCCTGAAAGTGAAAAAGGAAAAGAAATTATCAATATTCTGTTTTATATCAATAGAATTACATTTCCTGCTGCTTGAACACACACACATTCATGGGTGAATTTCAGACAAGCCAGTAGGTATCAGTAGGTAGAACATACCTGATCAGCCAAAAATATTGCATGTATTTTTAATCCACAAGGACGTGAACAGCTGTGGGTCTTGGAACACTTTATCAATTTATGAATCTAAGAATCTATAGAGCATTGAAATCCTTCCAAAATAGTTCACACTTGAGACAGATCATGGCATATGATAATATGGTAGTGGAACCCTGGCTATAATGCCATCTGCTTTTCCTGTGTGAAAATACCTCAGGAAGGATGGCAACATTATAGTGATATGTGACAATCACTGCTTAACAGCACATCTCGTTCAAGCCAAATTAGCTTATTTGAGAACATGAAAGGAAGTTAGATTAAGGGGGAAAATAATAATTATTTTTGCCTAAAAATATATAGAATTAAAAATGTCTAGCATTATATATAATCAGTTATGTCAATAATTGTATTTTACACCTTATTTAGTTTTAAAACTTTTAATATTTCTGGATAAATAACAAATTGTCAATCACTTGTGTGTTTAGTGATTACAAGACGTTTTAGCATCTTCTGTCTTACAACTACTAGCCAATTTATTTTACCTTAGTTTTGCTCTCTATGCTATATAATGTCTCTGTACTGTTGCTATATTTCCAATGTTTGATTGGATAGCTGAGATTCAGATATAAATATTTAGGATATTCTTCAATAGTAAGAAATTTCTGAAAGGTAGCAAGGGATTCAATCTTTAAAGATGGTTTTTTTTCCTTTGTTTCTGTTAGGCAAATTACTTCAAGAGTGATTCAGTAAAACAAAAGGAAATTATAGGGCTTGGATTTTTATAAAAGAAGAGGAAAGATGTACTTTTTTTTCAGGGGGTCCTAACCTATTATAAATGTCTCCAGAACTCTTAGCTTTTCACAGACAAATATCCCTCCTCTCCCCCTCTTCCCACAGGTTGATGCATCAGTCAGATTCTAATAGGCACTTTTCCAGCTTGTGTTCATGAAACATTTTGCAGTCTGTGTTTATTTTTAGATGGGAGGTATTTACATGATTTTCTTGATATAAATTTTTTCTCATTCTTTTTATTAAATGCTATCCTGTTTTTTATATATATATTAGTAACTTATACTTCCCTAGTAACAAAATCCCCAGCAAGTATGCATTTTAAGCAGAATAATGCCAAAAACAGGCAGCACATGACAATAGACTTCCCTGCAACCTACTGCTACTAAAACATTTCAATATAGAAAAACAGCTCTTTAGGGCTCGTATTACTCTCCCACTTCTAATAATTTTAAGGGATCTAATTATACTGTTTCTCTCCAGAGAGTTCTGTGAATTAAGAGTTATTCCACTGAAGTCAGTACTGCCATATAGGACAGAACCAGAGTCATAAAGGGGACCAGTTGTTTCCTGATCCTCTGGTGAAAAGAAAAGGTGCCATGGGATTAGAAATTAACTGGTTTATACATACCCAAGTTAATAAAAAGATACCAAAAACGTTTTCTTTTAGTCTACAGCTGTAATTAGGCAGCTGAGTTTACAAAAAGTGAGTTTTTCTGATATCTGTTAGACCAGTTTCTAAAACTTTGCCCTTTAAAGGTAAAGCACCAGACAGTTTTGTACAGGGTCTTGGTAGCTGAGTTTAGATACCTCTTAGGTGTTGAGCAAAGGAAGCAAAATCAATTTGAATACTATTTCTATCTTTAAAATTAGAATTTCCAAGGGAATTCTATTTCTTTAAAATGAGATGGAGGAAACAGTGAAAGAATCCAGTAAGAGGCTCATTAAAATGCCTAATTCTGTTTTCATTTTTTCTTATAAATTAGGTACCCGTTCCACTTGCTGCTATTGTGATATTTTCTTTTACAAATACTTAAAACAAATAAGTAGGTTATTAAGAGCAGGGGTGGTCCTCTACCTTCACAGCCCAAACATTTAACCTTATAATTAGATACAGATGTCTGCATCAAGGACAGTATTTTTTTGTGAAAATTCTGCCTACTTTTGGACATAGAAACACATGGCTCTTCAATGCCCCTGTGATCACAATGTCACTATTATATTTGTATTTTCTTCCAAGCTAACTGTATTATAAAAGCAAAAAACCTGCAAGTTACACTGTAATTAATCCTTGAAAGACAGTGTGCCTATAATTATGATCACAGGAACAAGCAATCTACAAGAGTGTATTTACTCTGGGCTGTGTTCATCAGAAATCATCCATGAAGGCCCGTGGCAGGTACTGAAGGTCACGGATCATGGCTGGCCAGGCTATTTGTTTGAGCTTAATCTCTTAAAATAGTGTGAAGGCTGCATTGTTTAAATCAATCAGTCAAGAATGTCAGGAAGCAGAATATGAACTTTTATCAGAGAAATTAAATTGCACTCCAGCATGTTTTATGATAGTAATTGCACTTTATATGTATTTTATGGTAAGTCTCCATCTCACAACTTAATAACTGTAGCAGGTTTCTGTATTCTCACACTGAGAAGCAGCAGCGAACTGCATAATAGCATTAGCCAGGTGTGATGGTAGCATTTTGGGATTCATATATTCTTTCTTTAGTTTCATTGGATGAAAATTTACTTTCTCATAAGAGAAAATTTCCTTCACTTTCTGGTTTTGATACCAACTCATGCTTGACTAATTTGTTGTAATACTGTTATCTATGTGGCCATACCTGTTAAACAGTTTAACTGAGCTCTTTTTTTTTTTAACAGAGAACACAAGGACAAAGTGGGAGAATAAGAAAATGGGAAAGAGAAGAGAGGCAAAAGAAGTTTGATAACAACAATACCAGAATGCCTTCCAGGAATATCTAGGGCTCAAGCGAACTCAATGGATGCAGGAGCTTTATGTGAGTCCTTCTTTTTTCGTCTACTTTTGTTAGATTTTTGATGACTCAAGCTCAACAATGTCATGGAAGATCCTTGTATTCTCAAGGTATGGTGGGGGTGACCCTCTTCTTGGATACCGGTTAAACCAGCAGTGGTGGTGCCAACAGCATTCCTGTAGACAAGTAATATGGTCAGAGAGTAAAGCTGGCTTTAAGTGAAGATATGAACTCACACCTGCAGAGCAACAGACATTTAAATGAAAAGACTTAGTGCCAGGTCTTCCTTGAATTTTAAACTTGTCCTTACTAAACTAACAGAAGGGGTGAATTATGTACAGGTACACTGACTCCCCTTAGGAGAGAGAGCATGTATCTTCAATACTGATTTTGAATCCTCATCTTTAAATAGAAATACTATTGATGGAGGGAAAAGCTGCTGTCAGATTGCTATGCTCTGTCTATAGTCTATTTGCTGTAAAATGGAAAATGACCCAGGGAAATAAATGTGCTATGCAAGTCTGAGTAAGAAAGCTCTGATAGAAAATATTTATTTAAAGAGAAACATAGTTTACCTGCATATGTGTTACATATTTTAAAAGATCTAAACACCTGGAGCTGGTAGCTGTCTGTGCTGTCCTTGCTAATGTGAGAGGAATCCCGAACAGTGTGTTGACTAAAATCCTTACATGTTTACATCATGTCTGCGGGGTGTTTACATTCTTAAATGGCATGTACCCAGGAATCTGAAAAGAAACCAAGCAGTGATAATTTAGCACTTTGGAATGAAGTACATAAGATCTACACTTTAAACCAAGGCTATTGCCAATCAAGTGAGTCACCAACCAAAGGCATTAGAAATAAACAAGAATAAATAAATAGCAAATGTGAAGAATTTTAATTTTAAATTAATTTTAAAATCATAGAATCATTTAGTTTGGAAAAAACCTTTAAGATCATAGAGTCCAGCTGTTAACCCATCAAGTTCACGACTAAATCATGTCCCCAAGTGCTACAACCACATGTCCTTTAACTGACTCCAGGGATGGTGACTCAACTACTTCCCTGGGCAGCCAGTTTCAATGCCTGACAGCCCATCAGTGAAGAGATTTTTCCCAATATCCAACCTTAACCTCTTCTGGAGCAACTTGTGTCCATTTCCTCTCATCCTATCATTGGTTACCTGGAGAAAAGGCTGACCCCCACCTCGCTACAACCTCCTTTCAGGGAGTTGCAGAGAGCAACGAAGCCCCCTGTATTTTTTTTCCAGGCTAAACAACTCCAGCTCCCTCAGCTGTACCTCATGAGACTTGTGCTCCAGTCACTTCACCAGCTTTGTTGCCTTTTTCTGGATAAGTTCCAGCATCTCAGTGTCTTTCTAGGAGAGAGGGGCCTAAAACTGGCGCAGGATTTGAGGTGTGGCCTCACCAGTTCTGAGTACAGAGGGACAGCCATAGTCCTTTAGGCTACACTGTTTCTGATACCTTGCTTGGAACAGACTCGGGTTCTTCACCCAGAGGGTGGCTGGGCACTGGAACAGGCTCCCTAGGAAGTTGTCACAGCACCAAGCCTGGAGAGTTCAGGAAGCATTTGGACAATGCTCTCAGGCACATGGTGTGACTCTTGGGAATGACCCTGTGCAGGGCAGGGAGTTGGACTCGATGATGCTTGTGGGTCCCTTCCAAATCAGCATATTCTGTGATTCTGTGATTAATGGCAGCAAGAAAAAGGGTGTGGCTTTGTAGGATGTGTACAGTTTAGATTTCATGTCATTATTTTCATTATGTAAACTGCCAACAGAAAAAAACCAGCAAGCTGATAGGGATAGCCAGGTTATTTCTTCTATTTACTTGGAGGAACATAAATTAAATTTTTCAGATACTTGTTGACATATGTTTATGTATGACCCAGATTTCTTCTCTTTATGTTAGTACTGCTTTTGTTCTTGATTCACATTATCATAGAGCAAACTAGAAAATAATTCTTCTCCTTTTTTAAAATTTATTTCTGAATAAACAAATAATTTGGTATTTAAATAGGCAAGAACTTGGAAATTATTTCTGAGGTATGGTTACACATTGCTAGGTAGAGTACCATTACATCTATGAAAGTGATATTCTGTGACATTGATCATGCTTTATTTTTAAAGAAATGGATCAATTTCAGTTAGATAACTAAGAGTTCACAGAGCTGCCAGTTAAATCATGCCAAGCACTATGAAAATACTATGGCAAATAGCAAAGCAGAATATAAATATGACACTCCTTATAAATGCCTATCCCCTAATTATCATCTGAACTTTGTCACAGTGAGACAGCATTAAACAGGAAAGTTTTACCTGACCTGTAGAGTTAAATATTAGCTAGCTTTAGATTAAAAATATAGGCAAGATAAATAGACTTCAACTTTGATCACAAAATGGGGCAATTGAATAAGTGAAATCGAAACTGTGCAATTAGAGCATTTCACACAGAGGAAGCATAGAAACAATGGATAACAACAGACAAAATGATAATTCCCTGGATACGTGAAAAGAATATGGGGGAAAAAAGAATAAAAATTGCCAGAAGAAACATCATGTACATGGGCAGGTAAGAAAATTAATGAATTTTTGTATCAGCTTGGCATAACTTCTGAGCAATTCAGTGTTATTCAGTGGTGTCAGATATGGCTGAAACATCCAAGAATATAACATCAATTGAAAACTGTGACCGGTTAGGGATATGAAGGGATTATAAGCATTATTCATGCTTTTTTTTCTTCAGTGGCCACCAATATGATGGAAAATCTATTTCCTTCTACATTAAATCCCTAAATGTCACAAGATAATTAAAGAATATTTTTACAAAGTGCATCCTTCTCTGGAATAAATGACCATGGATGTGCTGATTTCATCAGAGCTGTGCCATTTTATGTTATTCAGATACCTGGCTGAATTCTTTAATGTTTATTGAAAAATAAAACTTTGGAAATATGACCACATGAAAGCTCATGTTGACCTTCAGAAAGACACTAAAAAAAGTCGGTGGACTAAGATACCCCTCATATAAAGCATCAGAAGATAGAAATCTATGACTCTGTATTAACACTGAAACACAACAGTTTCAGTGTTGGTTGGGCTCAATGAACTTAGCAGTTTTTTCCAACCTTAATGATTATGATTCTATAAGTGATTCCACTCAGGTCATTAGAACAGTCACTTTATAATATCCAGCTTTGGATTAAGGCAAAACAATTTTAGATTTTTTGCATGGCCATCAGATTTTGGAATTATCTAACAGGACTTAAGTGCCTTGTCCTTCATAAATCAACATAAATATTACTTTGTCGTGATAGCTAAACAAATCTCGGTTATTGAGTTTATTGACATCTTACCTAGTAGCTCTAAGAGAGATGATTCCAGGGCACCGCTGTCTTGGGGTGCTGACTTTAACATCATGGCTTCAGAAGCTGGCATTAATTATGTATGTTTCCAAAAAATCTATCCTTTCCCATCTCTGTCTTCTTGTTTTGCTCCTGTGCCGCCTACTCCCGTATGCCAGAACAAGTGTTCATGTACTCACAGTTCAGGTTGAAATCAACCTAGAAAAAGAATTGGTGGAGGACAAAACTTTCTCTTTTAGCAGGAACCCCAAGTTATGTATGCTTAAACCAGTGATGCTACTTAAGAAATCTGAGTAAGGCACTGGGGGAACTCTGCTATTACCAGCCCAACAGAGGGTCCTCTCTGCTGAATTTCAAGAACAGGAACTGTCTCATCACCTGTCCTCCTGTTTCTCTGAGCCCCTGAGCTGCTGTAGCTGCTTAGGCTAAGTGTTGGAACTAGAAACACTCATTTCTTCTCCCAGTTACTCAAAAAAGAAGGTTTCATATTCTTTTAGAAGCAATAAAAATACCTGTGTATTTGTGGGAAACGATGAAGTCTTTCTGCCTTTATCACTTCAATAGG
This sequence comes from Corvus brachyrhynchos, assembly GCF_000691975.1. NCBI lineage: Eukaryota > Metazoa > Chordata > Aves > Passeriformes > Corvidae > Corvus > Corvus brachyrhynchos. The sequence goes on along the minus strand of NW_008235774.1, from coordinate 97,793 downwards.
GCAAAGAGATGCTGCCAAGGCTAGGAGTTGGAAATATCCTGAGCTAACTCGACCCAGCCCTGATTGTCTTAGACTTGAAAATAGATTTTAGGATATTCTCTTTAAAGATCAGCATATAAGATAACCATACTGCTGGTTGGAAAACACATTTAAACACTTTTGAGCAGAGAAAGTGAATAACCCATCAGACAGAAGGTAATTAAACAGATCGGGTTTCTGGCCTTTTTGTTTGCCTTGCAAGGTGTTTATACAACAGTATTTTTAATCCAAATGAAGCTGGAAGAGAGCTAAGGAAAGAACAAAAAGTGTTCTTTGGTCATGGTTGGAGAAACTTTATTTGGATGACCATAAAGACTTGTGACTGGACGTCATTTACTCTGAACTAGTACCTGACCACAGGTAAGAAAGTGATGTTAAAATCATGTTGCTGTGGCACACAGGAATAAAGGTCTGTAACCAGATATTAATTAACTTAGGAAAGGAGTCAGGGAAATACTTAACATCTGCTTGGAGACATGACAAGTGATAAGGTTGGTTAATTAAACAAATATTTATGGATAATTTATCTGATATTTTCAGAAGAAGATTCTATTTTTGTTTGGTGACTATTATGTACAGAAAATTTGTGGTACAGGGACAAAAGTTGAATAGTTCGCTTGGTGATTGATGTGGGATATAATTACTGATTATATTAATGGACATTTTTATTTGGCTAGTTCTGAGAGATAATGAATAATCATTCAGCGGTCTTGGTTATCACTAACATAGAATTAACCGCTTGTAGCCCTGAAAACAAAAATAAAAACATATTCAGGTGTAAACCTCAAATGTTGGGTTTTAATATAAAGAAGCCTGTGACTGCCTCTTTCTCCACAGGGCAGTAGTTCAAATAATGTATATTTTAGGCAGAATATTATATCTGTCATGAGATGTGTGATAATACAGTGAATAGAAAGCCCTAAGATTTCCCAGAGTTCGTGTAAATGTATGTAATATATTCAAAACTGTTTAGGAATTACATTTATTCAGCAGTAAAGAGCATGAACAAGTCATGTGCTTTTGATTACAACAGTCCTCTAGAAGACATAAATTGTTCTCCTGGTGGAATTTTATGTTTTCATTACCTGGGACTTTTCTAATTCCAGCTCCCTTGGGCCTCTGAGCACAGAAGCACCTGAGCAGAGGTTCTGCAGCCATACATGTTCTGCCAGCTCATAACGAGCTTGCTCTATTTTATTGTGTTTTAAGAATGAAGAAGGGATAATGTAAATTTATCTATATCAGCCATTTGCCATCTAATATTTTGTTGGGAAATTGTTGTTTCTGAATAGCATGGCAGATCAGAAAACAACACTGTAGGCACAGTGCTCCTCTCAGTCCTTCTCCTGTTATTACTGAAAAAGAAATGTTATGAAGACAAGAAACAGGCTGAGTTAATTCCTTTATATATAACTCATGTATTTACTGTGAGGTCTGCCTGTCACCTTTGTGTCAAATGCTCTTCTGCCTCTACAGAGCAGGAGACTGCTTAGGATAGCCACTGCCTTCAGAAGGAGAAAGGTGGTGTGGCATGGGTGAAGAAGATACAGCCCTCATGCCTAAAATTTTCCAACAGAGCTCACAACATGGAATGTGGGGAGAGAGGCTGTGCTGCTGTGCATCCTCACACTTGCATTGCAGCTTTGTCCTGGCCTTTTAGGATGTGGCTTGGATTTGACCGAGTGTACTTGGCAGTCTGCAGCCAATGCAGCCAAAGGCCAGTTATGTTTCTGTGAGTCTCTATTTCCTATTAGTAAAATAAATATATTTAAAAAGTAAGGAGTCATCCAGATATCCTTGTTAAAAAGGCTGTGCAAATCCTGTAGATTATTTGAATTTTTTTCTTAAAAGCTTGGTAATTACTTGGAAAATTAATGAAGTATCTTTAAAGGGAAATATTCCCTGTCTGAAAATGAATGTGTATTGCCTTCAGGAAGTTATTCTGATGTCTTACAGTGGGCTATACAAAGAAAATACCTTCCTTTATACTGCTTAGTAAACCATTAATATAATAAATATAGAAGGACAGAGAATCAACATTTTTGACTCTTATTATTCAATGTTTTTAAAAGCCTTTGCTGTGAATAAATAGAGACTTTAAAATGCTCCAGAGTAGGCTTATATTCACAGATTCCTAAGATCTCCTGGAAATGGAAGTAATTTTCATTTAAATAATTTATTATCAGACTCACAGTGCACTCTACATCTTAAATGCAAACTGATTACAGCTTGCCCATCTCCAAGCATTTAAAACTACTAAGTCAGGATGCAAGAAAAGGTAAGCTTGGCTTAAAAAAAGAGAAATTAGGAGGAAAAAAGGTTATTGTTTCTTTTGTTTATTTATCTTTTCAGAAGCCTATAGAGTGAACTTTTCACTATTGATATGGTTAACTACATTTACCTGTCAAAATGCATCTGGTGTTCTGACGTTTTAAAGCTCTTCCCATTCAATAGAGTTCAAGATTGACCTATTTCCCATTTTTCTTTCCAGTTTATATTTTAGCAATATGAATTTCACATTTTTAATTTTCATTTTATGAAAATCCATGTATTTCAGTAAAAAGATAAGACTTTAATAAATAAAAATTTTAAATATATGTAGAAAAAATGTGAAGTGGAAAAGTGTTAATAATAATGAATAACTTCTAATTTTTTTTTTAATAAAAATTTTATTTGTTAGGAAATATATTTTCAGTGAAATAAGTTAACCAAGTTTGTATATAATGCCTGCCAATTATGTGCTTGCTTAAATTCTTGTTAATATTTGTATTGAAATATATGAATATATTTTTCTAAAAGTTGTTTGCTTTGCTGGACAAACTGGCCAATGGATAACTCCCTTAACCAAAGAAGTTACCCTGAAGAAAAGACTTTGTATCTCCAGAGGTCAGTGACTTTCTCTAATTGCATGATAGTTTTTCTGTCCTGTGTTTCACAGAACCATAGAAGCATAGAATGTTTTGGGTTGGAAGGGACCTTAAAAATCATCCAGTTCCAACCCCTCTTCCATGGACAGGGACATCTGCTAGGCCAGGTTACTCAGAGCCCAATCCAACCTGGCCTTGAACACTTCCAGGGGTGGGGCATCCACAGCCGCTCTGGGCAACCTCTTTCAGTGACTCAGGGATGGGGCATCCACAGCTGCTCTGGGCAACCTCTTTCAGTGACTCCTCACCCTCTGAATAAAGAATTCCTTCCTAATATATGACCTAAACCTACCTTCCTTCAGCTTGAACTCATCCTCCTTCATCCTATTATCACATGCCCTTGAAAAAGTCACTCTCCATCTTTCTTGTTGGTTCCCTTCAGGTACTAGAAGGCGCAATAAGGTCTGCCCAGACCCTTGTCTTCTCCAGGCTGAAAAATCCCAATTTTCTCAGCCTGTCTTCACAGGAGAGGTGTTCTAGAGCCCTGCTCATCTTCATGGCCTCCTGTGGACTTGCTCCCATTCTTCCATGTCCTTCTTATGTTGGGGACCCAAGAGCTGTATGCTGTGCTCCAGGTGGGGTCTCACCAGAGCAGGTTAGAGGGGCAGAATCACCTCCCTTGATCTACAGCCCATGCTGCTTTAGATGCAGCCCAGGATATGGTTGGCTTTTGGGGCCAACCCAATCATCTTACAAAGAAGTAAGGAAAATGAGATTCCATAGTGGCCCAGACTTCGGTGATTTTCTTTTCGTGATTTTCTTTTCTGATCCTGACCTTCTGAGCAAAGATGAGTTCTCAGAGTTTAGTGCTTGTTGGTCAACCTCCTGTACTGTAAAATGTTCCCAAAGTATGGAGAAATGTATCTGGAGAACAATGGAGTTCAACATTTCCTCTCCCTTGGATCTTAAGACAGGATAATGGATGTTCCCTTTTTAAAGCATTACGCTATTGATTGTGTAATAGGCTTTATCACTTTTACAAAAAGTGTTACCTCACCTAGTTCTATGTTCATTACTTTATTTACTTCTGAGAAAAATATGATCTTCAGAAGGTCCCAGGCATGGATTTACTGTCCTGGATCAAATGAGTAAAACCTGATAATTCAGAAGGCGTTGGCAAGAGAACAGCAGCCAGGTCATGTTCCCACAGGTTTCTCTGATAATCACTAATTGCTTCAAAATCACATATTCAAAATGGAAAAGAGAGCTGATTCTATCGAGTCACATCATTAAGAAGAAGAGATGACACACGACATCAGCTGCCTAGCAATACCATGTTCCTTCTACTTATCAGTGATATGTTTATTCTCTTTTTAAATAGTAGAAATGCTGAAGTTTCTGCTATTTTTTAAAGTCCATAGTAGTTCCTCATCTGAATACAGTTAATTCTCAGTAATTCCAACACACATGAATTTTCTTCTGATTTTCATACTCTTGTACTAAACTAAATAATTGCTTTTCCCTCCTTGTTAAAGCCCTTCTATATCTTTAAGCATTTATAATGTGTCCAATTAGTTGTATAATGGCAAGCTATACAAATGCTGGGGGAGGATCTTCGAAATGAAAGTATGGTAGTTCAGCATTGATTTTCCGTAAAAGCAGAGCACTTAACAGCACAGTGCTCTGCTCTCTCCTGGTCCAGTTCCAGGAAAGGATTTAGGCACCTAAGACAACAGCTGAGTAGATACAAATTATCTAAATCTATTCAGCCACTATTTAACCTTTGTGGAGCCTAAATTCAATAAGGAACTCCCTGTTCCATCTTAAAATCCCTAAGCACATAGGCTTGTGCTTCTGTAGATGCCCAGAGCAGATGATGTCTATGTAGCCATCTTATTACTTATTTTCCCTCTAAATGTGACTGGAACCCCAGAAGCAGACATTCCTTCACTTTAACTGACTCTGAGACTTAACCTAAGAAGTTTCTTTGCAGAGTGCCAAAAGCATATCTGCAAGAACAGGCTGCATTTTTCTGCAGTCTCCCTTTCTTTAAGTTAATGAAGAAAATGACGGTGCTGTTCACCTTTTCTGTCAGATTCTAGAGTTCATCAGTTCACAAATTAGGATGTGAGTTCAGTTTCTTCCTCAGAAAGCAGTAAACACGCAGATTCTGTCTCAAAGGAAAGTGCCTTCACCACTAATCATGATTTCAGCTGCATTTTTGAAAAAGAGAGGAGAAAACCTTTACATCTGTGCTGCCCTGTGGCAGGGAGTGCCAGGGTCTCTGGCCACAGAGGTCCTGCCACACTGCAGCCTGCAGTGTTCCAGATAAAGCATCTACAAATCATCATGACCTGATAAGTGCAGAAGTCAAGGGACGCAATATGTGGATTTGGGGGTTCATTATTAGTTTCGGGTACTCAAAATGTATATTTGATACCCATGTGGTCAGTCTCTGCACTCACATTAGTCTATTTCCTTACCCATACTTACTTTACTTCTGCTCTGGAAATATCTCAGATTTTAAGAAGGTATTTTTAAGTCTGGGGGAAATTCATATGAGAAACATTCTTGTTCTTTTTAATTCTTCGCTGCATTTATTTTTTTTCCCTGAACATTGCAGTTAGCATTACACATTGGTTATTTCTTTTTGAGCCTTTGATCATGGTAGGGATCTTTTTCTGGGCCATTTCTTGTTTGTACATCTATCTGGTATTGAGTTTTTACATTGCTTGAAAAATGGAGCAACATGCACCTGTTTAATTTGTCCTTATATTACACTGAATATTTACATTTGAATTGTTGCTCACTTTTGTCACAGATGTCTGTCCTCACAGATTTTTTCCTTTTCTTACTTATATGTATATATGAAATGGTTTTCTTGAAGCTATGATCTTTAATTTTTTTTATTTCATCATACTTGTTTTCTTATTAGTGATTTCTCTTTCTGGCTAGCCTCTTACACTGTTCTGATGCATTTACACATACTGATATCCCTCATTTATGACTTTAATCTATCAAAATAATTTCATGCAAGCTCTTTAAAGTTTAATTTTGAAATTTAAACATAAATACATCATAAATTTAAATATATTATATCTACTGTCTCACTTTCCCCTATTGATTTTGTAGTTCTATCAAGAAAATAATCAATGTTGATAAAAGCTGTTGTTTGCAAACACATGATTAATATGGCTTATAACATAGATCCTTGTTAAGCTAATATGTGTTTTGAAAGAAATGTATTGAATATCTGATATTAGACCTATGCACTGGAGCTCTGCTGGATAGAGCAGAATATTAGCTAACTTACAAGGCTTAATTCTGATTTTACAATACTGCTTTTTTTCCAGAAAACGGTGTTATTAATTTTTCAGGGCTAGTAAAAATATATATTTGGAATAAAATAGAGTGTCTGGGTTATTTCCAAAAATAAGCTTGACTACCTGTCAACTCATGATTGTGTCTATCAACTCACATTGTAACTTTATATATACTCATTTATATAAAGCGGGAGGCATTTTTTTTTCCTTGTGTAGAAAATTTCAGAAGTTAAGCTCAATACCAGCAGATACCACCATTTTACTATAATTTCTATTTTCTTAGGATTACCTTTATGCACTATATTCTAGGAAGGATATTTTGCGGGCACTTCTGAAGGAGCTGAGAATCAGCTGTGTGATTTCAGACCCCAGACAGTATGCTGAGGATTAAGAAATGTTATTATTGTGACAATGAGTTGTTTAATGTTTTGTTCTTTATGGCAAAAAAAACCCCTGTGGTGACTGCTTGCTAAATTATTATTTTTCAGTAGATAGCAGCAAATTGACATCTCCATTCCAACATAGGCAGAAATTAAGCTTATAATGGGGGAGGATTTAGTATTTATTGGATTTTTTTCACACTGAATGCGTTCACTACTTGTGCTGCTTTTTGTCCTTTTTCAGCCATTTTTGTTTCCATCTTAAGAATCATGACCCTGCTCCAGCAGGGGTCAATGAAATCTCACCATTAACCATGAAGAAAACGAAAAACTATCCCCTCAGAAATCATTGCAGCCTATTCTTTTTTTCTCCTGCTGCTTCAGTCTATGGCTTTTATCTTTCATAACTCTTTTGTTTATTGTTTCAGTTTGCAACTGTTCCCTCATGTTTTGGCTCATTGATTTTGTTTCCTTGGTTCTCACAGTAGCTTTACTACTCAAACACTGTTTTCCCTTCTACAAAGGAAATAGGTTATTTGCTATACAAACAGATTGGCTGTTGGATTTGATGCCACAGCAATAGTCAGCTCTCCATTCAGAAAGGTTAATGTCCTGTGAACCCCAGCTTTAGTCTGCTGTCATTCTCTCTCATGTTCGTGGCTTATGAGGGGATCACATTTTATTTGCTGGACTTATCACTGTTTTTTTCTTCTTGTGGTAATTGCCTGACCTGTTATGATTGTCGTTTGCAGTATTTACTGACTCACAGATCTTTCCATCCACTTTATCTCTGCTTGTTCTTATCAGAAGAGGCTCATTGACATTTTGTTTGGTCAGTGCCCACACACAGACTGCTCAGTAAAAGTTCCCATATTCTAATGATGTGCGCTTTGAGATCTGAAATATTTATGTAGCATTCAGGGGTATAAACCCTCTAAAATTAATGGTATGTTTTATGTGATAGTGTACTAGTTTTTATTACGTATTTGAAAGAGAAAACATTTACTTTCTTTTATAACCCATGACAATCATATGGTTTTGCTACCAAAAAACCCCAAACCAACCAAACAAAATTCCCCCAACCCCCCCAGCTGAACTAATTTTAAAACATAAAAAAATTTTAAAATGTGCTTGGGAAGACCTCTCCCCCCAAACTGCAATTTTGTTTCAGAATATATTTTTGTTTATCCTTGTCCTGCAAAATGCAAAGCAAATGCCATTAGTGCCTTTACACACTGTGCTCTGTGCAATTTATGCTGAGCAGCAACAGACTCCAGCAGTAAGTGGCCACATAGTGAGATGAACAGTTACATAACCACAGACAGTAATTGGATGCTATTAATGAGAATTTGGGATAACACCATTTTTTAGCCCCAGATGCAGTTAGCTTTTTATAATCTCGATTAATGTCATATACACTCTTTTTTTACAGTGAATAATTATTTTCCTAATCTCCAGTTGTGCTCTGCAGAGTCACTGAAACAAGGAACTCTGCGTTAACCTGATTTGTCCAGGTGCCTCAGATTATGTAGCAAAAGGATGGATTTGTAGAAGGTCCCTCTGCATATGGAGAGGTGGAAAGTTGTGTCACCTTGTAGGCATCTCTAAGAAATTGCATTTTCCAGAGTCCTGATTCTTTTACCTTTTTCATCACAGTTCTCTTGTTCCTGTGAATAAATATCTACCTTTAGAAAGCAGCAGCTGCTTGTATTACACCTTTTCAGATAGTCTGGCCAGAATCCAGAGCAGGGCAGAAGCAGGTGTCTGTTCATAATTTATTTTTCCTTGCTATTGGCATACAGAATGGAATAAATGGGGAGCTGGGGCTAGGTCCTGCACCAGACCCCTATTTTTAAGGTACTTTCCAGCATGACAACCCTCACTCTTTAAATAGACACGCTTGGAAACAGATCTGGGATGTTGGCAGCTCAAATGGACGGGGCTCCAGCATCTGCTGTGGAAAAATAGACACTTCTTAGTAGAAGGTGTAGCAAAATAAAAAAATGCCTTAGTCTTCAAAATGTATAGTTTTCCACTGAAACCTGGGGCCTTGCCACGTGAGTACAAGTGTGCTCTGACCTGATTTCCTGGGTTACTGTGGTTACTGTGAAAGTGAAGCCACTGGGAGCTGCAAGTGCTCAGCATTTTGGAAAATCAGGTATCAAGTAATAAAGCTGAACTTGCAAAGAACAGTTTTTAAGAAAAGTACCAGTTGATTAATAATCAGTTAAACACCTCAAATTGTGCTGTATGGGATATTTAAAGGAAGTCCTACCTAAAGCAGTCTAATAGAGCACTGAAATTGAAAGAATTAAATTCAAGGTATTATTTTTTACTGTTTTTTTCTCATTTTCTGCTTAGAGTCACTGAGCTCTATCCAATTGACTGACTTTTTATTTTTAACCACATTCTGTGGTCATAGAAATTAGTTTTTGCAGGTATGTTATTACTAGGTTGAAAAGCCTAGAATTTTGGATAAAATGCTTTGAATTAGGACCCTGTGGAAAGTGATGATGGTGATCCTATGAGGACTCTGAAAGAATCTTGTTTTACCTAGTTTAATATTATCAAGCTTTGTAGCCCAGGACACCTTCTCTAAGTAAGCATCCTCACTTTTCTTGTGATTCAGCACATTTCAAAAAGGTTGGCAAGTTCACTAGCACTCCACCTCCATGAGCATTTTAAATGAAGTGCGAATTTGAACAAAACAATTAAAAATGTGGCTAAAAGCCTGCTTCTTTGCAGATGGTTTTGTGCAGTTGCCATCCTTAGAGGGTGTCAAAATCAGACTGCATAAAGCCCTGAGCAAGATTCTTGCTTTTAAAAATCCTTGTGCATTTGGAATGACAGCAGGATTTGGTGGGAAGTGCTTCTCTTGCTGGGTTCTTCCTCATGTGCCAAAGAGGTCTGGATTCAGAAGTTCTAGTTTTACAAGAGGCAGGATTCCCTCAGTTTTGAATTTATTAAGCCAGGCAAGATGCTGGGCAAGATGCAAGACCTAAAGTATAAGAAGTTACATAAGACTTTCAGTACTATTAGTCTACTAACCCTAGAATTTCTTCTTATTTCAGGTGTCTGTAACATATGTCAACACTCCGTGTTAACACTAAATTTATTTTTCAAGAAAAATATCTCATACTGTCACTCTTGAAATCAGAACTAACTGAAAAGTGTGTAACAGCTTGTGGAGGAGTGGGATTGCAGAAGAAAATACAAGAACATTACATTAAATTTTTTAAAACACTGGTCACTTTTTGAACTAAGACTCTCAGAATTAAGATGACTAAATGCTTCTCTACATTAAAAGTTACCATGAAGAAAAAAATGGAAGTGTGAATTTAAGCTCATAAACTACTCCACACTAACTCCTTTTGCAAATTCTCTTAGCTAGCAATGTGTGAAGTAATTTACTCCACTTCCGAAAAGCATCAGTAAGTTCACACCTTATCTTTGAGAAGGAGGAGGTTATCTCATATTCACTGTGCATTTCATGCCTTACATGAGTTCCTTGTGCATTGCAAATCCAAAACCTCTGATCAGAGTTGCTGCATGAAAACCCCTCGTACATTTTTGAATATTCAGACATGATCAAGGCCAAGGTAAAGGAATGACCATATGTCTCAAATATATTCCAGTGGTTGTTCCTGAGTCATGAAGAAAGTCCTCCTGACATTCATTATTGCTCCTGCTTCAAGACACCAGTGACCCCAAACAAACTTGTGCAGAGAAACAACAGGAAATTGGGAAATTTTAGTCATTTGGCATCTAACCCTAGTCCTTCATGGCTTCTAGTATGTGTTTTTCCATCCCATGGCTCTGTTAAAGGAACTGTTCTGGTATTACAGATTGCTTCTTTGCAACCTGCCACAGAATGTGTGGTAAATGCAGCCCCCTAGGTCCTAGGCTACGGCTGGCAGAGTGCAGCCTGACCACTCTGGCAGCCTCTGCCTCCTCAAGAGCTGCAGAAAGAGTCTAGAGCTCCTGCCCTGCATGGGAAACATCTCAAATTGTTGACACTCTCCCGTGTCATTCTAGGAGCTTCCTAATAAGATAAACAATGAAGAGCTAACAAAAACGGCAGTGGTGGGGTTCAGTCATCAACATACATATTTTCTGTGTTTTCATATTTACCCAATAGCAATGGTCACCAGGGGCAGGTTTAGGCTGTAGGCTATCTCTTTCTGAATATATATGAAGCGCCCCCCTGAATATTAAAAGCAATCCCACATGAGACAATATTCAATCAATTTACCAAATTAATCAGCAAAATTCTGATTATTTATGGCATCAGTTGTGCTTGAAAATCTTCCCCAAACCTCCAGTGCTTAATCAGCCTTTTTGATCTAAAAGCTGAGCGGTAATTCTCACTATGGCTTCTCTTCTTACACAATTTCCAGCACTTTCTGTCCCTCACTTAGGTGAAAGTATTGAGGAAATAATCTTTTTTTGTGGCATTTTGGCACTTGTAGTCCCTATTGGAACTGCAGTGTGCATAAAGCATAAAAACTCTAGCAAAAAGCTAGCTATGCTTTATGAATTTCTAAAAATAAAGTCTTTTTTCAGGTGAAGTGATGATTGTCTTCATAAAACGACTTGTCCTTTCCAATTTCAAAATCATGTGGTGGCTTGGCTAGAAGAAAGAGATGCTATAACATTTCTTGAGAATTTAATGTTGATACTCTTTTTAAATTTATGCATATGTCCGAATGTGTGAAAAAGCATGATCTTTGTAATGAGCTTACAAACGAAAACTTCAGTCTGGTTCAAGTCAATGAAATATTTTAGTAGAGTTAATTCCAATTGTAAATCATCTAGAACAGAATATGCCAAGATCATTAGAATGGCTGAAAAGTCAGGAAAAAATTAAAAACAAGAAAAAGTGATTTTTCTCTCTATGAATTCAGATTTTTGAATATTCTTTAAATTTTAAAGAGTTTCTCTTCAAATGAATACTGGAACTCTCACATAATCACACAACTTCAGGATTAAGAGCTTTCAAAGACATGGGCATAGTAAAATTAGAAGAGATAAAACGTTGCATATCCTTTATAGCCAGGTAAATGCATACCTAAGATTTTACAGGATGGAGACCTGCCTCTGACTAACTATGACTCAGTCTGTACTGCACCAGTGAAGGAGTGGAGACAACAAATTTGTTGTGAGTGGTTGGTCTGGAATGGGAAGCAATCTGTCCGAGCTCATATGAAGCTGAGGCATAGGATTTATTAGCTGAGCTGTAGCAGATGGTGGGACTCCATCTGCAAAAGCACTGTATTATTTGAGCTTTCTAAATCTGTTATCAAGACAACTCTATGTACCACACTGTGCTCATGTATACATGTTCTGTATGACTCAAATATAGATGCTTCCCCAATACTGGACACCTTTTGCAACACTGGACACTTCTAACATGCAGCTGAACAGAGTGCAGAGCCCATCTTGTTTTGACTAAGCTTTTGCCAAGAAAGATTAGACCAGTTTATCCTTAAGGTCCCTTCCAACCTGGTGCTTAATGAGTCTGTGACAGTCAAATTTCAGATGTAGTGCCCGAAATGTTTTCAGTGTTTAATTCTGAAATATTTTGTTTTTGAATATAATTTTTCTGTTTCATTTAATTTAGCAAAGAGAGCTTCCTGCAAAACAACATCAGAGGAGGTAGAGAGCAGTTTCAGGTCTGAGAATTCCCATAAAAGGAAGACATGAAAATGAGAATGGAAGAAGAGTAAGTGAGGAAGGTACTCTAAATATAGAAATGGAGATAAAGGTACTAAAACCTGAGTGCCAATATGGGTTTAAAAGTCCAGAACGCAGATGAGGGGAAATTTAAAAAGTGTCTATTCAATTATGTCAGCAACTATTGAAAAAAAAATCAATTAATCTATTTAACAAAATCTGTGACACAAATCAGAAATGGTGAGCTAACTATAGTAGTGACATAAATGATCATCAAGAGTCTTACTATTAAATACATTGGTTAACATCACTGCTATTTATTGTGCTTACTATATTACAACTATACCAAAGAATTTAATATCTATGTGCGAAGATAAAGAGACATTCAGTTAACAGATGGGAAGGGCACAAGCAAACAGTACATGCTGGTCAGTATGGCAGGCACCACTCAAGTCATGGGCTGTTTCACCTTTGTGACTAACATTTTATAGGTGTCACAGAGGAAAATTTTGCAGGTGATTAACCAGTGAATTTTGCAGGTATTTATGGATTGGTTACAGGGCAAGTGAGAACAGGATGCTTGGCTGTGGTAGATGGGCAGGCTCTATGAGGGGATGACTGCATGTGCAGTAGGAAGGGGACATCTGTGCACTATGCAGCTTGAGAGGAGAGTGCCAGACAGGTTTTCACTGGCACTTTTGAAAACTTACAACCCCCAGCCAATGCAGCCAACGCATCTCAAATGTACAACAGCACCAGGAGAACTTCTCAGGTTGCCCATGTGACTAGTGCTCAGCCTGAACACCCCTGTTAACCACATCGACAGCTTCTTGCTGATAAACAGCACTTACATCAACACAACACCATTAATTTTGCAGTCACACAGGGTTACCTCTATGAACATCATTTTATTTTTTTATTGCATTGGTGTTCCCTGCCCCTCTCCACGAGCTGCACTTGCAGAAGAGTTGCTGTGTCCTTGTGGGAGTGTAAGGAGCCAGAGGTTTCATAGGAATCACTAGAGCAGATGGATTAATTTCTTCCATTCAGGTGGATTGCAATTTCTTCCAATAGCAACGTAAATATATAATGAAAACTTTTGTGTGGGGTCTATCAAAAGGCTTGGGCTAAAACCAAGAGGAGAGCCTGACTTAACTGAGAAGTATCCTTAGAGGTAAAAGGTATTTTCTCTTTCCTTGTACTCCCCTGCTGGTCTGTTGTCCTTTTGCATATTTCCCTATTCTTTCAAGCTAAATATTTTCTTTCTTGATGTTCCTTTCGGGGTTTTTTCTCCCCAGGAAACCACTAGGTCTTCCTATTCCCTCCATCAAGGTACCAGCCTCAAGTTCCCTACTGCCACCTCTGCTGACAGTGTCCCCTCCCTGTCCCTCTATGCCGCCTGCTCTGGGGGGTGTCTGGCTGTTAACCTCTTACCATAACCTACATTCCCATGGGCTCTCACCCTGCAGGGCAGCTTAGGAACCTGTAAGCACCAGCTAGTGATATTTAGATAGGCTGGGAAGATGTCGAGTGTGAAGAATGTTAAGTACAGTGCAGGAGTGTATGCACAGCATGGATGCACAGCCCTCAAAAAAAGAAGTCTCCCAACAGATTTTTGTAAATTTACCTTCAACATTTAAAAAAAAAAATCACAGTGTCAAGGGTGAAAATAGTTGACAGTGAAGATATAATAACTGTCCTTATTGTTTGATTCTAAAGCTATTGAACTTCTAATGAAATTAGAAAATACTTTCAGCTGAAAGCTCCCTTTATCTGTGATTTTAGTAGGGACACATTGTACACTTCAGTTTTTTTCCATTCATTTGCTCCCAGATAAGCAGTATGCTATTACTCTCTAGTGGTGCTGTCTTCAGGGACTATTTCTGTCCGGCACTTGGGAGAATGCATTATGAGATGTCAGCATGTGTGAGCAGAGATAGTATGGCTTGTCATGTACCGATAGGCCATATTCTGTTATAAAATGATGGCTTTGTCTTTTATCACTGTCACAGTCTTACTTAACAAGCTGTGACTCTGTGGTTCATCACAAAGAAAACTGTCATCCCTAGATACGTGCCTTGAATGTCCTTTCATCTTCCATGCAGGTAGGATCTGCCGTGTGACATCAAGCAGAACAGTAACTCCAGATGGACTCTGGTAGCGCAGCAGTATATTAACAAAGGGGTTCACTGGCACAAATCCAGGTTTTGCACCTTAGATTAGATTACAGGGATAAGGAAAACATATGCAAGCTTTTAAATGAAGCAAGACCTGGTAATATGTCATAAGTATAATTAGAAAAGGAAATGTTAGTAATCCATCGTGTTTAAGTGATAATTTATTTATCACGGTGTTATTCCAAGTAACAGATAAATCAATTAGAGTTCCTTTAGAAAGCAAATAAATAGTGTTGGTTCAATGGGGTGATGACAGATGAAGTGTTTTGAGGAACCCATAAGTTCTGTAGATAGATTTCTCCACATAATTATGTTTAGGATGAAATTTGGAAATCACTGGCCTTCACTAAAGACTGTGATGCTGCTAGCAATTTATCTGGCTCTTAGCAGTTCTGTTCATAAGGTCACTGAACAAAGAAACAGTGTCTGTTGCTAGGATCAGAGGCAGACACCTAAGGAGAAAAGCCTTCAGCATTTCCAGAGGGCACATATATTAAATAGTTATACAGGGTATTTAGTGAGTGCTTTGCACCAGAGCCTGCAGGTCAGAATTTTTCTGGCAGAGGAAAACGGACGTATTCCGCTCACTTCAGCATTTTGTATGGCCATGGGACATATTATACTGCCTGTTGTGATTCTGCAGATCAGATTAAACTACTTTGTCGACATTAAAGTATGAATATTTCATGTGAGCTTTTACAGGGCCGACTTTAAACTAAGACGCTGAAGTACTTCTCCATATTCCTCTTTCCTGGGATTTTGTATTTTAAAACCAGTCCTCCCTTGCACAAAGTTGTTCTTCCGTGTTACTGCATTTTAATTGTGTAAGTGGGAAAGCCAGGTATAGTAACTCTTATGAGGAACAGGCTTCCAATCCCAGTGCAGCAAAAGGAAGAAGGAAGAGATGTGTGTCAGTCAACAAAAGTGTCTTCTGAGGGTGTAAAATTACAGGGAGTGGAAACAGAGTAGTTTCTCCATTGATGGAAAATTGCAGCATTCACATGTAATAGTGCTGTGAGGATTTGAGGGATGCCAAGGAAACCTGTGTGGATGTGTTACCAGTAAAATGCCTGTCTGCCTAGTGCTTAAAAATAGAAAACAGGGTGTTGAGTACAGAGAAATTGATGTTGAAGAATTTCTGACCTCTTTATTTTGAAAAAGTGTCATCTCACTCTGCTTGACTCTGGGTGTTCTCACCCCTATCAGTGCTCAAAGACTTGAAACAAATTATAACTCCCTGGAAATGAGGTTATGGATAGTCTCTACTTGGACAGTGTTTCTCCATTGATTCTGGGTGCAAGCTTTCTGCCAGTGGTAACTTTTAGCTGTACTGAAACTTGGTACCACTTAGGCACAAGTATGGGTCATGCAGATCATTTGGACTTCTTATCTGGGAGGAAGAGAAATCAAACCACTGGTTTTGTTTCACTTTCAAATCTACGCTTAGGTGTGTATTAATCTTTCCTGCTGCTGCTATTTTGCCAGAAGGATTACCAGTTCCAAGGGTCCCATTAAAATTGCTTTGTGCTTAAGTTAAACCCCACTGTAAATTCTGGGCTTCTCTGCCTCTCCCTATCCCAAAAGCCCGTGTTATGTGTGTGCAGTGACAGACTCTGAGACTGAGCCCAAAATCATCTCTAGGAAAAACACTTATATCCTGAGATTAGGTAGCATGAAGAATAAGTTTTTTCAACTGCCTCATGGTAAGATTAATTTATCATGGCAGATTCATCCTCTTGGACCTTTCGACTTACTAAGGGTTCTAGCCCTTGGACTTACTCTTATCAAAAATAGATTTGGTTTTCATTCTGAATGTAATATGTCTCCCATGGACATTACAGTTACGAAAGTATATAGTGGCGCCAGTCCCATTGCAATGGGGACTACAGGCTGAAATCTCTTGTGTCTTCCCAATAAAAGGCTCAGTTAATGCCCACTGAAGATTTTGTTTTCATCTTTTATGGTCTGACCACTGTGGAAGTTGAACATTTTATGTTGTGAGTGAGTTGTGTAGCCAAAACTTTCTGATATGAAAATCTGCTACTATGTGCTGGTTATATATGCCTGGGATAGAGTTAATTTTCTTCACAGTATGTAGCATGGGGCTATGTTTTGGATGTTTTTGGAAACAGTATTGGTAATTCTGGACTATTTTCATTATTGCTGAGTCTTTTCTGCTCCTCACACAGTCAAGGCCTTTTCTGCTCCTCACACATCCCACCAGTGAGGAGAATGGGAGTGCACAAGGAGTTAGAAGGGGACACAGCTGGGAGAGCTGCCCCTAGCTGGCAACAGGGATATCCCCACACCATATGGTGTCATACTCAGCATACAAACCTGGGGGAAGAAGGAGGAAGGGGGGATGTTTGGAGTGACAGTGTTTGTCTTCCCAAGTCGCCGTTATGTGTGGTGGAGCCCTGGCTGTCCTGCAGATGGCTGAACAGCTGCCTGCCCATGGGAACTGGTGGATGAGTGCCTTGTGTGGCTTTGCTTGTGGAGTGGCTTTTCCTTTTGCCTTTTCCTCAACCCACAAGTTTTCTCATTTTTACCCTTCTGATTGACTCCCATCCTGGTGTGGTGGAAATGAGTGAGTTCCTGTGTGGGGCTTAATTACCAGCTGGAGTTAAACCATGACAGACCTCATGAGGTTGGGCCACTAGCAAATTTTGCAACACAGAAGTTAGATCATGGAATCATGGAGTCATTAAGGTTGGAAAACACCTTTAAGATCATTAAGTCTAACCGTCAAAGTTAGATACTCCCCTTTCCACTGCAAAGATGTGGGATCCACAGAATCCAGCATAGCAAGGAGGAGAC
>NW_008235774.1:69519-80479 GCF_000691975.1 Corvus brachyrhynchos | reverse complement strand
ATGGGATTACTGATGCACTCTTATCCCCAGGTTTTCTCCTGGAAGGAGACATTCAGTCCTTTTCCTAATCAGCAGCAAAGCTTTTCAAAACTGCAGCCCATTTCTGTAATAACTCAGTGAGATTCTAATCATTGGGGCACTTGCCATGCCTGCTAATTGTTGTTTCCTTTTTCCACCTCAGAGTAGATTGCATTCTGTGTGCACAAGTATACAATGGACAAAATGTTAGTGCTGTTGCAATAAATCTTGTGTGTGTGCATTCACACTCAATTTATCTGATTCAATATTGTGCACACTTTGTATCATTCACTGGGTATTTTTGGAGTAAAAAATGGTGTGCAATATATCAGTTATCATTTTTCTCCCCTCCTTTTCATGTGTTGCAGTAAGTCAGTGTACATAATGGCTTTAGACTATGATAATTCAGGCAGAAGAATGTTCGTTTCAATCTATCATAAGTTATGACTCTTAAATGATGAAAATATGTCTTCATATTATAAGAATACTTCCTGAAAGTGTTGGTCTGTAACGTCATTTGCCATACCTTTCTTTGCTTTTGATTTGATCTGTCTGCTTTATTCTGTGAGTATGAACTAAAATTATAAACTGCTTTGTCTCTAGAAAACAAACCTTTATATCTTTATATGCAAATTTTTCATCTCAACACATTATGTAATAGCTCAAATGAGAGCACAAAACAACACAAAAACAGCTGGTGGGAAACTTTATTCAACATTAGGCACTTTCAAGCCTGAACCACTGTTCAGTGTAATGTGCATGGCTTAATGCATCATATGTCTTTACTAATTTAAGCTGATTGTGCAAAAAGGTCTTTGTAGGGACACCAGTGGACAGCTTCTGTTATGAAGTCATGCTGAAGCTAAAGGTTTGCCTACATTTGCTGCATAATGTAGCCAAGGTTATTTTTACTTTCCATTTTGTTTTTAAAAAGTGATGCTAAAAACATAGAGGTGGAAAAATGGAGAACTGGTTTATATTCACAAAATGTCTGTGCAAGTAAAAACATAGGAGGAGAGTATTATTCTCTTGGTTAGCATTCTGAATATAGACACTAGCATCAGTTTTTGAGTTTTTGGACTTTTAGAGTTTGAACGAAAAAGCATCAAGAAATTTGGAGTTGCAATTAGATTTTTTTTCTGTAGTGTGCCCTTTTTGAGACCATTTATGTCTCTGCTAATGCTGCTTTTACGATTATTTTGCAATTTAAATGTTACTGAATAGAGAGTTGCTAAAAATTTTGGCAAAGCTAGCTTGAAATATTGTTTCAATGACCAAGAAAACACCTTGATATTTGTTCTTAATAACATTAATTTCATGTTGCATTTAATAGAATTCCAGGACAACTAGAACTAAGCATGAATACAACAATGTGTAAACTATGGTTTAGAAAGGAAAAAATGTATTTTATTAAAAAGGTGAAGCCTTGAGTGGAATTATATGTAACAAATGTAATTAAAAGTACTGGTTAGGTATATAAAATGATATGTATTTATTTGAGATGAGAAAGGTCATTTCGGGAAAATAAAGTCATCTGAGTCATTTACTTTCTCCAAAAGCCTGCAGGATAACTATTGATGTATTTTAAATTACATCAGTAACCATGACTTCCATGAGAAATTCTGTCTCCATTTAATTATTACAGCATCCTCCACACTTTGTTCTGGCCATAGATCCAACTGGGTCCCAGCAACAGGTCCTGAACAAGGGACATGGGACAGATCTGCAGAAGTGTTGCAGTTATAATCGTTCGCTCTCCTGGTTGCTACAAGTTTTTGTTGGGCAGGTGTCTTGCAGAAATGTACCCCATGCTACACTGGATGTGTTTTGGGGGTTTGCACTGCTTTTCAGCTGAATTTCTAGCTACTCTTCGTATGCTGGAAAGGCCTGAGAGTGCACTAGGCACCTCTGCTCTGCACTTGATGTGTTTTCTCAGATTGTAATGTCCCTGAGAGACCATCTTTTCCTGTGTTTATTCATTCCCTAGGGTAATAAAAACCCCATGACTCAGCTGGGGTTTGTAGACACAAGTACACAAGTAAATAAAACCTGTCATATACAAATGCTGAACACAAAATAACGATGTTCTCAGAATACTGATCCATTTAGTTGAGTGAATATTAATGATTAAAATTCATTTATAATTTATCTGTTTACTGCCATTTTGGTTTTATATAACTATTATATAAATATCTATTAAAATATCATTCTTTTTAAACAGAAGACAGTTTGGGGTCAGTACAAACAAAATAAAACTGTGCTGCACATTTCTTAAAACAACAGGTAAAGGTAAGCAGTAAAGTTCTTGCTTCCAAAAATAACTTTTTGTTACAGCACAGCAGTGAAAATTCATTTCAAGTAAAGGTAAGGAGTAAAATTCTGTCTTCCAAAAATAACTTTTTGTTACAGCTCAATAGTGAAAAACCAATTCAAAGTGCTGATGGACCAGTCCTCTTCTGGTTGCTCTACTCTTTAGCAGGCTGCCCATTATCTGAATAATAGATAAGACTGCTGCTTCCAGACTGGGAGCAGCTCCTGCAGAGCAATCTCAGCCCTGTTTCCCTACTCATCCCAGCACAGGGGGATCTACCAGCAGTGGGGCGAGTCACAAAGCCCGCTTGGGAGAGCCAGGGTTACTCGCCAGACTCCAAGCTCTGGGAAGCCCACGCTGCCTGGCCTGCCCATCTCTGCACCCACTGCCCGCTTTTCCTGCATCCAAGTCATCCTCCTCTACTCATCCCTGATCATGGAGAACTAAGGAACTTATTTGGTATTGATTGGACTGATTTATTTGGTTTCCAGAAAGTTATTCCATAGCACTTGTGAAAGCTTGGCAAAACTTATGGCTTTTATAAATTATGTGGAGATTAACCTGCTTTGCGCATAATGAGAACAAAGTAATTGCTGAGGCATGACTTTGGCGTGTTTTGTTTTCCATTTTTATTTAAACACTCAGAGATATTGGTTTATTTACTTGTTTACTTTCTATGACCATAAGGAATTTATTCTACCAAAGAAAATAACTTCCTTCAACCTCCAAACCTGCATCTTATTAGTAAAACCATATAAATAATTTTAGCATTTCCCCTTCCTGTACATGAAACTCGTTATTGTAAAGCCTGCATGAGCTATACCTTTCCCCCTGTTCTTCACGTGATTTTCAAACAAGCTGAGCTGCCCTGGAAAATAGGTCAAGGCTGTGCTCAGTGCTGTGCCTCTGCTCAGGTGTTAGTCTTTGCAGGGTGCTGATCTGCAGAGCCAGCCTGGTTTAAACAGGAGGTGAAGGATGTGGGCCTTATTAGCTGTAACCCCAGTGCCAAAATACTTGTGTGTGTGTCTTGGGCAGAAGCAAGGCAACCTCCAGAGAAAGCATGGGCAAAGATTTCTGTTTTGTTGTGTAAGTAATCAGTAAATGGGCCAGCCCTCCTGCATAGCTAGACCTCTTGTAGATGAGGATCTGCATCTGTAGATCTTCTCCTGTGAGTCTTCAATGTACAAATTAAGTTTTTGGCAAATAATTTCTTAATGAAGTTTCTATTGAATATTTTGAGAAGTTAAAAATTCTTTTCCCATTTTTCCTTCCTGTTCCTTATTTAAGCTCCTGAACATAGATTTGTATAAAATTTTGTACCTTGCTTGGACTGAAATGCTTTAATACTTCTACAAGTGGCAAAACTGTATTGTTTTTCCTTTCAAGGCATTCTAATATACTCATGGTTTCTGTAAAAGAAAGTGATGAAATCTCTTGAAATAAAAAAAAATAAATGTTTCATTTTCAAAACAGTGAAGCCATCTCTCTCCTTTTGGAGAGATAGAATTTTTATTTTTCCTTTTATGGTTGCAATTTTGTTGTTCTGCTCTAAGGAAAGGCTGAAGTGGTGCTGGAGAGCAGCTGCTGTATGGCCAAGAGCAGCCTGGGCCTGAGGGCTCCCTTTTCAGGCAGTTCATGGGAAAGATGAAGCCAGAGTCCCAGGTGTGGTGGAGAGGAATCCACCTGGAGCCATGGCAAGACTTGCTTAGATCCCAACAGTCACTGGAGCTGGATGAAACATGGTTGAGGGGTGAGGAGTGTCAGACAGGTGTTTGTTGTTATTTTGTCATTGCTCAATAGTTCCTTTTTCTAATGATGAAGTCATCATTAGAGCTTCTGCACTGAAGAACCTGATTCCTTGGTTTCTTTAATTGATTTTAAGCCTCTTGGTCTTATTGGGGAGCTCCTTATAAAGTAGATCAAGACAGATACTTTGCAACCACTGATAAACTTGTGATCCTCTCATCTGTCTGTAAAAACTGTATAGGAGTAAATTTGTTTTTTTACATATTTGTAGCTGTAAATAAGTATTATATCTTTTGTTTTAAAAAGTGGGAACATTTCAAAATCATGTCTTACTGGGGATATTTTACAGGTGAAAAAATCTGATGAATACAACAGAGTACTGCCTGACAGACCTGCATGAGGTAAGAGTCAAGGATTATATCTATGCTTGAGACAAACTATCTTGATTTCTGTCTCACATCATGATGACTTTGTGGCTTGAACAAAAGAAAAACAGTGTGTGTGTCTTGTTACTGCAATCAACTTAATAATAAATACTCTATATGATCTGTAGAAAGTTCTTCCAGGTTTTTTGCAATTTCTGCAACTGTAGAGAGTGCATAAGGAATATTCAAATGCTGAGTGCAAATTAGTCGATGCTATTTTAACTTCAGATTGTTGTTTTAGCAGAGTTCTGTGGGTTTATAGAATAAGAAGAAAATTGGCTCAGGGAAGTAAAAAATAGGAAAGAAAGTAAGGGAAAAACAAAAATCACAGATGGATGATACTATAAATGAATGAAACTGTAAGTAATGAAGAACACAATTGCCAGCTATTTACAGACTTACTTAAAATCAATAGAAGACAATGACACTTCAGTACAGACAAATATAGACCAAGGATGGTTTTACAGAGATAGGCACTTGGCAGTGATTGAAATGGGGAGGGGAAGAAATAAAAGGTGTAAGTGTGCTAGAACAGATACAGGACTGGAGTAGGTGAGCAAGGTACAGCTTTTCCTGGTTATTTGGCTTCCTCACAGTAAACAAACTTCAAAAACAACATGTTCAGACTCAGCTACCTGCTACAAACCACCAAGCATCTATTAAAGGAAGGAAGAATTAAAAAAAACACTGTGTGGAAAAGCAGCAGTTGAACTTATTTAAATTAGGACCCTTATTTCTGCTTGGATTTTCTGATGGAGGCAGTTTGCCCTGCAGTGTGAACTGTTGTTTACACTTGTCTAAATCTGGTCTAATCTCAGCCTTAGACTGTGGGTCTCTGAATTTAGTGGAGGAAAAGAGAGGCTGAAAGTCTGGTTTACTGACCTTGTTATGGATTTTGGCAATAGGAATTATCCTGATGGTGCAGGCTTTCAGAGACACATTGCAGAGACAACAAAGTGTCACATATAATACCGCTCCTACCTGACAGCCCAAAGGCTCCGGCTTTCCTTATAAACTCATGGCATGCTGGGGTAACAGGAGTTTCACTGTCTTTTCAGTTTTGTATTTTTCTGTGTTCCTGCTTTAAAAACATGACAAAAATCTTAATTTGTCCCTCTCTTTACTCTGGTACCCAGCAATAAGGGCTGATAAATGATGCCAATTTCATGGAATAGTGTTTTATACTCACTCTATACAAGTGAGAAAGATCACACAAGATCATGGTTACTGGAGGGAAGGTCAATATCTGAAAGGATTATTAAAGGAAAAATTGAAAGAGCAACAAGTAATGCATTTAGGAGACAGAAACAATAAATTATGAGTACACACTCTGTCTAGAACAACTTTCTGCTGTTGCAGCAGCTGAGCTCAGCAGGATGAAAGCTGCTTTCTGTCTCCAAGTCCAAACTCACAGAGCAGGGAGACTGCTTTCCCCTTCCTCCCCATCAACACCCTGCAGTAGGACACAGATAGTCCCTGCATTTTTCTGGGCCTCATTTTTAGGAGACAACCAAGTGATTAATTTAAAAAATATATTTTACAGTGTTGACATTTATGGATGGGAATACCTATGGTCATCTTGTTTCTATTTCATCTGACATCATGATTTAGTGGGGTTTTGGCAATGAACAGTCTTTTGTTTTGTCCTGTTATCTCTACTTCATAGTCAGGTCCAGCTATTTCATGACTGGAGAGACTGGGTTTGGAGAAAAGGAGCCCATGAGCTGTGCAGAGCTCTGTTTGCTTGAATTCTCATTCTTGAAGGAAAGGGTGATCAGCCATTCACTGGAGATTTCTTTATTATTATTATTATTATTAATATTATTACTCTCAGAAGCCTTCAAGCATTAAGAATATGTTGCTGCCAATAAACTAAGATAATTTTTGAAAACTCTGACTTCCCAGTAGATTCAGGGTATTCATTAGCACTAACTGTACAGCACTGTGGAGCCGAACTCCTAAAGCATTGCTGAGTGTTCTAAACTGCCACTGAAATTCCATCCTGCAAAAGTATGGAACAATTTCTGACATTGCCTGGTGGATTTGAAAGGCAAACCTATACAGGAAATATTTTTTTAAAATTATCACAAGTATATGTCAGATTTCGTTCTTATAAGAGATCAGCAAATCTGTCCACATGGGTCAGTTGTATCTTTATAATACCAAGATCAAAGGACGGAGCATTTTAAGTCCCCATGGTATAAACTTGAGTATATGTGGATACTAAAATATATCAAGGGCATCTGACAATTGAGTATCTCTGCAGAAAAACCCATGTTTGTACAGATAAAAATATCTCTCCAGGAGAGCACCTGGAAAAGAACTCAGGGATCAGTTAGATCACATATACTCCCTTGAGAAGTCTAAACAACTGTAGAAGGAATTTGGATTCAGTGATCCGTCCTTGAGGTTTCTCTGGTGATTTCTCCCAAAGCACTGGTGTTGTGTGGCCCCTATGCCAGAAATAATGTATCAGGATGTAAGAGAGCTTGTCTCATGATGGTCATCAGGACAAACTCTTTTAGAGAAGAGGGGGACAAAACCTATTGTAACTGGCAGCCCAAGAAAGCAGCGAGGGATGACTTACAAGAGGCAAGCAAAAGAGTGCCACAGGACCCAGAGGCTGTCCAATTCAGCATCTGGGTCTAGTACCTAAAAACAAATCACAGGCTTGGTTGAGGGTAATCAACAAATAGTAAAAAGAAAACTTGTTTCAGCTGACTGAAATTTCTGCTGGTCTTCAGTGTCCATTAGCAGTATAAATAGTGCACAGACTCAGAGGAGCCATCACAAATATATATTCTCTCCCACGGGGAGGTTTAATAAGTATTGGTAGCTCCTAAAAATGGCTATAATGTTTATTGATTTAAGACTTTGAGATTCTACTGAGGAATAATCTGAGGGTTTCATAATGTAAACTATATATTTGGCTATATATAACTTTAAAACACAAAGTTACTGCTGTAAATCTAGATGCATTATTTGTGTGTAGATCTTTGAGGTAGATTTTAATGCCAGTAGTTGGGATTGTGTAGGTTTTGTGTATTCTGTGGGATAAAACTACTGTTCACTCTTAAGTTTATTTTCTTTCAAGTTTGTGTATAACCCACCAGCCGCATTTAAAAAAAATGGTTGAGTCCCAGGTTTGAAATTTAAGACTATCTTTGTACCGTGATCTTCAACCACACAAAGTGGTAGTACTGGTTTTTGTGGGGCTTTTTTGTGGTTTTTTTGGATTTTGAAAGTAAGCATAGAAATGCGATTTTTTCTGATCTATTTTCTTCTCTCAGGGGAATATGTTCCCTGTGGAAAACCAGGGGAAACTCCCAAATTCTGTAGCCAAACTGGCATTTGGATAGTATGCAATGAGTAGCGCAGCTCACAGTGGAACAGAAAGAAATGGTCAGCAGTGATGACCTGAATAAAGTACTTTGTACTGTAAAAACTGTTGTAAAACCATTCACTCAGAGACTGTATCATAAAGAGAAGCACAAGAATTAAGGTTATGTTGGTAATTTCAGGTTTACCAATCTCTCCTTTGGGGCACTGTGGCTCAATATACCTCAGCCTTAATATTCTTTGTTCTGTGTTTGAATAAATGAATGTGTAGCTATAAATTCACCTATATTTTATATGGAAATCTACGGTAAGGTTAATATAGTGTGTAATTATTATTACAATGAAATTGTTGGGAGTTTTTTTAGTATGTAAAAGGCTGTCACTTGAAAAATGAACTAGTTACTGTTCCCGTAGCTGCCAGGGAAAATTCAGTTCCAGTGTGAACAAATGAGCTGTACTACTGTGTCACTAGATGTGGCCACACATGCTGGGTAGCTGATGAGAGGACTGGTGGAGAGCTCAGCTCTCTACTCTCATGTCTTAGCAAATCTGCACAAGGTAATCTTAGCCCTTTCCTGGTGTTCATATGACATGCTTTTATCTTCAGCTATACCCAGCAGCCCTCGCTAAAATCCATTATAGCACTGCAGATCTGTCTGAGCACAGACTGTATGGGCTGAAAGACCTATTAGTCACCTAAGGTTGCATTCTCTTTGTTACCCCATGAAAATGAAATAGATGGGAAACATATGGAGCCTCAAAATAGGAATAATATCAGGGTTTTTAGAATAAAATAATGGTAATTCTAAAATAAGGAAAAATATGTGTTGCAATAAGTTGCACAAAATACCCTAACTTACCATAATGGGAGAAATTCCTCAGAGCTGCATCTGTGTGTTTGTGGCAGTTCTTATCCAGGGGGTGGAATGATCTGTCTTCACCAGAACTTTAAAAACTTCTCTCAAATGCTTCTGTGCTTTTCTGTCTCACCAGTGTTGCGAGGTGGCAAACGCCAAGGCAGTGCTGTTCATAGCTGCTCGACTGCAAACCTCCTACAAACTTGTAGCAGTGTACTAAGTCTCTAGAGCTTCAGGGTTTTTTCTTTCTTTTCCTCATAAGAGTTTAAATGAGTTACAGAGTCCTGGTGCACACATGGCCCTTTGCTGTAGCTCGGAGCAGGGATGTGGCTGTCTCTCCCAACTCACAGAAAAGTCCAAATTGCAGCTCAGGCTGACTGCAAAGGGAGGGCATAGAGGAGACCATTACAGTTAATAACACAAAGGCTATTTTTCCCCCCCTCTCATAAATATATCAGCTAAATGCTGTGACTGGGTGAGAGTGATGCTAGAGTGGATTCAATTTGAATTACAAATGCTTTTACTGCTTCTAGACCTACTTGGATCTGCTTCATTTTCTCAGTTGTGTGACATGCAAAAATGTTTGCTCAGCTGCATTATATATCTCTTCTCAGGACACACATCCTTTCAGAGAATCCTGGCCCTAATCCTAATTACAGACATTCAAGTGCTTGCCATTATACTGGAGCTAGTTAGTGTTTAGGCAGAATTAAATTATGTTTTCTTTCTGAGTTGACAAACCCTTTAAGCACTTTGTCTTTTAAAATGCTTAAACATGGTAAACTTGTTGAATATTAACACTGCAGTGATTGCAAAGATCACACAATATCTCGACAAATGGAACAGTAAGTAGCAGAAATACTGTTGAATCGTAATAATCAGTAGCTAATGGAAGTGTGTGTCTGATTATAGAACAATTGAATAATTGCACCTCTTAGCTTTACCAAGGAGTTGCCATCTGGGGTAGGAGTAGTGATGTGCTGGAAGATGGTCTTCACATGAAGAAACAACCTGCTTTTCATCAATAGCCTGACTGCACTGCTAATTAGAGAAGAGTGAAGAAGGCGTAACTCAAGGAGGAATTTCCAAATCTAGATTAGGTTTAAGAGATCCATTAAAATAATTTCAGGGTCAGGGTTTGAAATCATATTTGTTAAAGATGAAAACATAAGTACTTTTTAATGACTTCATAGTCTGAAAAGGACATAGGCCCTTAAAACAAGATACAAATGGAGTTTAGGTGCCTAATTAAAAATTATGAGAACTCTTGACTCATATTGTCTTCCACATGCTGGAATCTCTCTAAATTCATGATTTTCAGATCCCCATCCCACCCTCACATAACTCAAAATTCTAGAAATGCTGCCTGGAAAGAGACTGGGTGCCTCTCTGCTAGACAAATGCTAATATTCCCAAAACACTGCTAGTAAAGAGGATGCCTGCAGACAACTGGACCTATTGATCACAAAATTCAGCCCTGTCTCAACTCTGTTCCTTTTTGCCTCAAAAGGGAGGAGAGGAAAAAATAACTCACCTAAAACCCCAAACCCAGCCAACCAAGCAAAAAAAGCACCGTGAGAGAAATAAGGGAAGGATTTGCTTACTAAATGGTCATATATGCCTAGTTCTGCAAGTCTCCTCCTGAGTGAAGATATTTTGGTGGATTGTCTTCCTGCCTGGTTGTCAATCTAATTGAGTTGTCCAATTCTTCCACCGGAAGCTTTCTCCAAGCAGAAAATAGAGGACTTGGTCAGTTTATTTGGTACCTCCAGAAATTTGGAGTGCCAGTGCAAATGGGTGCTTCCACATGTGAGTGGTTTGTGCTGGCTGGTGTGGATTCACTGTCCTTGTGTAATACAGTGTACTGAGTTACCCTTCTAATGCAGGTGGCTGTCTCAGAAATCTTGAACAGAAATACATTGCTCTCTCCATGAACTCTAGAAGGCAAGAAGTTGAAAGCAAAGATTTCAATACTTGATGAGCATACCTCTCTCACTAATTTTTTTTGGTTGGTTGGTTGACCTTTTGTTTGTTTTTTTCTAAGCTTTATTATATGGCAGACCCTTCAAGATTTTAGGGAAAATAATGAAGAACTAGCCATCTTTCCAACTGAAGTCCTCAAACACATCATCCTTAAAATCTCAAAGATTCAGACAAGAATATTCATTTAAGGCCTGAAAGACATTGGATTTTTCAGAGTGGAGATTTGTGGTCCAGACAAGATGATAGTCTTCTCATATATGTGTCTTATCTTTTTACAGATC
>NW_008235774.1:59351-69236 GCF_000691975.1 Corvus brachyrhynchos | reverse complement strand
GGAAAGAAAAAACCAAAATAGCACTTTACCTCTCCAAAACTGGACTGTCAGTTATCTGATAACTTCCTTCTGACAAAGTTTCACTGGTTTTATAATTTAACTTTGTGTCAGTCACTCTCACAGAGTTAACTTGAAATAGTTCCTTTTATTTTTCTTCTGACTTTAGGAACCAGTCTCTATCTTAAAAAAATAAGGGTTGGTATCCTTTATGAATCTTTAATTTGTCTATGAACTATAAATTCCTTGCTTATTTCAGCACCTCTCCATTGTTTGATTCTAAAACCCCATAGGTTATGAGATTCTTTGGAAATTAACTCCATGTATTTGCTTTATTTATTGATAAATAATGTAATGTTCCAAATGTGATAGATACCAATTTTCTGCAACATTAATTAACAGCAGTGCTGATGTTCAACATAAGAAAACTAAACCTTAGTGCTCTATTCTGTTATTTAATGTAAATGCTATTGCTATTTTATGCAAGTGTACTTTTCCTAAATGGGAGTAGTGGTCAAACCTCATAAGCTCCAGAACAAGTTTAATGATTCTCACCCTTATCCTCCTGCACCTGGAACAGAAAGTCAAAGGAAAAAGTCAAGGATAAAATACCAAATGTGGAATGTGACCTCAGCTAAGAAATGAGAAGCAAAATGCTGGCAAAACTAAGGATTTTCTTTTTATTCAGTTTTGGTTATACAGAAACTAGTAGAATATAAATCCCTGTCCATGTATACTCATTTGCAGAATTGATGCAGTATGGGTGATCTGTACAGAGCCTCTAAGAGTAACCTCTGATTTGTTTAAACATGTCAATCTTGTTCATTTACTTTGACACGGCAGTCTGAGAGTTTAATGTATGATGGGCTATGGATAACAGTAATACTCCTAAGGAAAAAAAAGTGTGTTTTCATTTTTTGTATCAGAGTAGATAGAGAATGGAAAATAATAAAATACAAATTTAGAATTTCTCTTCTCTTTTGCTATGTCTCACTCAGTAATGGAACAGCTTTGAAAGTGGAGATGCTTTTAACCCATTGTCAAAGCCAATAGTGACTTCATCAGTGGTATTTACTCATCTGCTCTATAGCTAGGGTCTATATAGCCTGGGACATGAACTGATCTCTTTCTGTCTCAATGTTCTTGACTAAGCCTCAGTAGAGGTTGCACAGGAAAGTAATCTCAGTTATTTTCCATCTTTGTGTTCTGAAAGTGAGTGGCATTGATTTAATGGGTTGGGAAGGGTTCTTGAATCAGCAACATGGATGGAAAGTTTTGCGAGATTGATTTGGTATATTTTTTTGTTTCTGATGCTTCCAGTGAGGTTTCAAGGATGTTGGGGAGGAAAATACCTTTCTATCAGAAAGATGAATATTATGGGGTTTGTTTTACTCCCTTTTTAAGAGAGAAAAAAACTATTCTTAAGTGTGTGCACTTAACAACATACAGACATGTGCACTCACATAAGTTTTAATCAAAGAACAATCCTAAGAATGCAAAACTGATCTCTGGAAGCATCCTGTGCTGTTTTGATCTGGCCTCTAATTTTATGGGTGTCTGACACCAGCCAGGCCACAGGCAGGATGGTGCCTGTGAAGGCAGCTGCTAAATGGTATTCTGTTTCCTCCCACGCTGTCCACCCTGTGCCGGCATTCTTTGTGAACTCAAACCCTGCTCTGGTGACTGGGTTATTCAATACATTTTAAATACTAGGTCCAAATCCCAGCTGATTCCTCAGTTAAACTTAAATTCGCCTAGGGAACCTCCTGCAGCCTCTGGAACTCTGGTCCTTTCTCTGGTACCATTTTTTTTGCCCCAATAACTTTCAGTTCTTTTGCACACGAGTGTCTTATCTGATATATCTCTTCTCATGCCTCCTGCTTTTTGCATTCTTGGTCTTTTCCTCCTTTTTTCCCAAGGGCTACCCTCAGTCTGTGTGCAGCACATCAATCTCAATTTTCCTTTTAATGGATTCCAATCCCATTTCTCTGTAGTCTCATCTTCTTTCCCCTTTCTCTTGTCTTTTCTGTATCTGATTATAGCAATGGCTCACTGAGATCCATGGAGACACAGGGCATGTGCTCTTAAATTTCTACATCTGGCCTTAGTGTTGCAGGAGACATCTTCCGTGGACAACTTCTACCAAAACTGAAGAAATCTCTACTGAATAGGAGCAGAATTTATGAAGCTTTTTCTTATGAAATTTCAAGTCACTCTTCAAAATCTTGGAGGCACCAGAACATTTCTTAGACAAGTACATCAAGCTGGGGGCTGGTGAGTTAATTTTTTAAACATGGACAGAAGAGTTTACCCTGCTTTTTGAGGCAGGGAAATTATTTTGATATTTCTGCAGAGTACTTAGGATGGAAAATTCCAGTTCATTCTACAGAAAAGCTTCCAAAGTTATAAGCAACTAAAACAAAGACAGGATCTTAAAATAGGAACGGTTAAGCAATCTTGCTAATAGCTGGTATTACCAGCCCCACCTATATAAAATATAAGTATTGCTGTTCTAATAGCATAAATGCACTAAATACCACTAATATAATCTTAGTAATTGCTACCAGAAAGATGTGGCTGCTGTTTTCTTGACTTTATTGATCTGCCAGAATTATAAAGTGGCAGTACTTTATGTAAGCTTTATTTAAAAGCATAAAAGGAGAGTGATGACAGAATAGTTTTATATACTAATGTGGTAAATATAGCTAGAACTCTGTTCAACATGCCAAGGACGGAACAAGCCCCTGAAAATGCTATTTATTTGCTGGAATTAAAGAATTAAAATGTGGGGATTTAGATGGGATTTTGTTCTGGTTTTAGATGGTGTCCCTTAAAGAAGAAATCTATATTTTAGATATAATAAAGTAGCAATAAAATAGTTTCCTGACTGATCCATAGTGAGTTTTGAACATATTCAGATTAGCCTGTGGCACAGGAAAAGCAGGCCAAGAAATAAGGCTTCCTTTTATTTTCTTGAGGGACACAAGCAGGCACATTAACATCTTCTCATTTTAATAACTTGCTATCCTTAGTAATTTCCTTTTTCTAACTTTTGGTTAGCAACAAGACTCAGACCCCAGTGTTAAAACACTCAGACATAAGGCCACAAGAGAAACATATTTGTGAGTGCTAGATCAACCAGTTCTGTTGATTTTCTTGTATTGATGAATTTCTTTGCAATAAAATTAATAACCTTGAGAAAGGTGTATTTCCATACTGCCTTTCCAAGTTCATCTTTATATCAAAATTCCCCTCCCACATTTTGCACAGAAGATTTTTAGCTGCTGCTATTACACAAACGTTGAAAAAGAATTCGGTCACTGTTCAGCTGGAGTTCAACACTTTATGCTGTTTATTTGTTGCTTTTTTTCTGTAGAGGGTGTTGTTCACAGCATAGCTCTTGTTTCATAGTAGTTGTAGTTTTGTTTTCCTTTGTATTTTGAATGATGTGTATTCTCTAAGCTTTTAAAAAACATCTACTGAATAGATAAAGCTAAGACTTGATCCTGTGAGATATCGCAGGTAATTTTAAACACAATGGTCTCTTCCTTGCTATCTAAATAACAGTTTAGACTATGTGAAAAGAGAATTTGAGTGATGAGGAATCTTGATATAGGGCAAATAATGCATGGAAATATTGGGAAGCTCACTAAAAATGTCAATATGGTAAGCAGCACCTTATGCCATCAGTACTTAGGTGTATGCTTATGTTTGTTTTCATTCTTCTGCAGTGAAAAATGGGGTTCAGGGACTTGTAAGTTATTGGAGAACTAAAGAAAGATAAGTGTGTTGAAGAGTGTAGTGGACACCTAATTTAATTAGGTGTGGAGGACAGTGAAGCTCCATTTACACTTGCATCAGTTATTGACAGTGGTGGTTGGGCTACCAGGTGCAGAGCTGAGCTGTGTCCTCTCCCATTCACAGCAGAAACACACCATGATGTTTTTCAGATATTGCCCATGAGAGTTAGACTCCTAGCACATGCATAACGAGCCTGTAATGAGAGTGTTAATGACAGTGATTCAAAGCACTGCTGCCTTTTCCCCCATTCCAGTTATCTGTGCAGCTCCTGTTCACTCCAGTAAACCTTCCTTAGTGTTCTGGCTAGCACAAAATTAATGAAGAATTTGAGTTTCAGAACAAAATCTACACAATTACTTGCAATTTATTTATGGGATTTTTGTGTGAAATCAGCTCCTGTTAGTGTCCTAATCAGTTGATTTGTGGATCACCTGCTCAAAATAGCACATGTGGATTCAACAAGAACAGATTTTTCAGGCAATTAAAGAGTTGTGGGATAAGAGGAAAGGTCCTTTTGTGGATTCATTCCCAGTTAAAAGCTAGAAAATAGAGGGTGGGAATAAATGGTTAGTTTTTTCTAAAAGAAATATTAGATATGTGATCCCGTTGAAAATTTTGTTGCATATTCAGTGTTTTCACACATTCCATTTATAATATGAAAAGAATAAACAGAAGCCTAATAGGAAAGTCTAACTGAAAGGTATTGCAGAAAATTCTCTTAATTGATGTTAAGCTGATGGGGGGAGATCAGTTTTGATAAATGCGAAGTGAGACACTTGGAAAATAACATTTATGAATGCATATGGGCTCTAACCTGACATTGCAGAAGAGATTTCAATGAACATTAGATCATTGTTCACAGCAGGAAAAAAAAAACCAAACCAAATTGAATGCTAAGAATTATTAGAAAGGAGACTGATAACAAAATATAAAAGGATTATTATGCAACAAAATAAATATGTGGTGCTCCCACATATTTATAACTACAAACAATTCTGATTTCCTTATATGAAAAGGCTAAAACAGAGCTGAATTAAAAAAAAAAAAAAAGACAGTGTTGATAAAAGATGTGGAATGAAGCCTCTGTAAGGACAGGCTAAATAAGTATATCACCTTTGAAAAGAGATGATTGAAGGAGAACTGTGGTGTATAAAATTTTGAGTGTCCTAGTGAATATGGGGGTGTGGGGATAAGGCAGGAAATGTTCACTTTTTTTTGACAGAAATAGAATAAAAATATCCAGCAGCAACTTTAAAACTAAGTACTTGTTGGGCAACATAGAATTAAAATGGAATATCCTTTTACAGGAAGCAGTGATAGACAAGAGTGTTAATGGGCTGAGAAAGAATTTGGACAAATTCATAAAGGATACGTCTATTAGTGGCTGCTGAAAGTATGGTTTAGATGTGATCCTTGCATTCAATGTACTGAAGCACTAATTGATTATTTTTACACTTCTTGAGCATCTGCTCCTAGCCAGTAGGAGCAATTAAATTCTCAGCTAGATGGACTTTAAGTCTGACACAGATTGATCATGGTCATGAAGCTTATGGTTTTTCTCTGGGGATGGTAAATCTTGAGGGACAGAGTTCTTTGATGAAGACAGTTTGTAAAGACTTTGTGCATCACTTTATTTTCACTGTCCTTTGATAATTGGAGAGATAAAACATTATGCAAATCATTAGTTAATAAATAATTACTGACTATAACGAGAGAGTGAGAACTGAACCTATTTTGATGTTTCTGCTGCAGCTGAATGCAGATCTGTTTAATCAGTTTTTTATTCTAACAAGTGCAGATACACACTGCCCTGCACTTCGAAAATTTGTTCTTAAAAGTACTGTGTCTTCATGGGAAGTATTCACTTTTTTACGTGCAATTGCTGTCTTTATTTGACAGTCAAGAATCCTCAGGAAGCTGTTTTGCAGTAGCACTCTACCAGCTCTGTAGTCTCATTTCTATCTGCAGTGAGGAGAAATAGATGTTTACTTTTCTTATGTTCATGTGCTATAATGATAAACTGAGTATTTTCCCCCAAGACCACCTACTGTGTGACATGTATTTGAAACTGCACCTAGCCATTGACCAGGTGCTGGAAGGACTTCAGCCATTCTCAATTTTGAGACAAGGGAGCAGAAACGTTTGTACTAAGGAGTCCTTTGTGCTTTTCACGAAAAATATTTTCAGGCTTTATATTTCTATAATCTGGGATGTCTGGAACATCTTTCAGCATATACAGAGACGGTATTACTGTAAATGTTACTGGTATGTTGGGCTTTTTGGCTCTCCTAGCACCATTCTCCAGTTGGAATTAATTTATTTAATGTATGATCTTACTCTCTTTGCTTGTACTTTTTACTCAGATGGAGAAAGTAATCTCTACCGAATTAGATACTGAATTAGATACTGAATTTGAACCTAGTATTTAAGTAAATACCTTTAAAAGCCACCAGTGTGAGCATTTCTATAACTGTCAGGTAACATCTGTGGAAAAACTTTTTAGACTTGTAGGAAGAGATGAAAGGAAGGATTTAAACACCTAAGTTAGAGTGCAGCAGACTTCACACAGTATGTGGGGAGAAGCAGGATATGACAGTACAGTCTGGCCCAGGCAGAACTGCCTTCCTAAACTTGGTTTAGGAGAGAGCACTGCCCTGTGTCTGAGCTATTGCCATATTGCTGCTGCCAGGTTATGTTATCTCAAGCACAGACCACAACAACTGCCTTGCAGCCAGCACAGCAGTTAGCAAGGACAGGACATTTAAGATAACTTTCTGTCTGTGTGAAGTTATAGCACATACCTAGAAATGGAGCCTGCAAATCCTCAGCGTGGAAGACAGCAAGTAGTTCTAGCCAGTATAAAGATTTGAGCATCCTGGGAATCCTGTCCTGCTCTCCAGCTGAGGGTTATCTTGCTCAGGGTCAGTGTGAAGGATCTTACAAGTATGAACTTTATCTACATTTCTGGAAAGAGCCCTTTGCAACTTCTCACCTGGAATAAAGGGTGGAAGTAGGGGCAGCTGCAGCTTCTGTCAGTTGCTAAAGATGCCAAACTGGGATGAACAACCCTAGTGCATGCAGGAGTATGTGGCCAAACTGAGCATGGCATTAAGGCTCATGAGCAGTGCTCATGATGCCAAAAGCTAAGTCAAGCTTAACCAAGTCTAAAAATCTTAACTGGAAAGCATAAAGGCAGCAAGACTGATGCATCTGAATGTCATATGGAGTGGCCATGGGAACCCACCTTGGGTTTGCAGATAAATGTGCACTATGCAGTGGTTCATAAGGTATGAACTGAAGTTCTCATGGATTCAGGAAATTCACTGTTGAATCTTTCTAGAACACTGTTCAGACGAAGAAGTGCCAATAACCTCAAGTATGAAATTAAAAGACCTTAATTTCTAGGCATTTAAAAAATGAATTCTTTATCAAGAAAGCTTAAAATGTGGTTAATTTAGTAGAAGACAGCCCCTTGGGATATTCATATTAAATGCATTAACCCCCTTAATGAAGATCTCTGTCTAAACTATTGAATATAACAACACTTGCATCTGGGAAGCACAGGACTCTGGTTCATATTGAAAAAATATCCCTCATATTTACACAGCCCTTTTAATTGCAATATCTTAATGTGCTTTCGCAAACTGCACCTATGCTCTAGGAGGCTACAGAAAACTCCAGAGAATAATGAAACAGCTGCTTTGTGTAATCCCTATGGACTAGCGATTACTTCATTTTAGTTCAGGTTTTTACAGCTATTTGCCTATGACTTGATCATTGAGACCATGGTGCCTCACAGTTAGCATAAGGCACTGCTGTTGCATCTACTGAACTTGCAATTTGAGAGCTCAGGACAAGATTCAGAGACATTCAGGTCTGTGTAACTTGAGGATTGGGCAAGGTTTGAGCTCCTAAATTACGGGGAGCACTGTAACTGAACCCCAAGAACAGCCTTCCACTGACACAAGAGGTTGCATGTGCATGCATACTGACTTAGAAAGGAGAGTGCCTTTTCATCTAGGCCCTTTCACAAATAGGGATCAAACAGATAGTTCTAAGTTCCAGAAGCATCAACCAAATTCCCTGTTTATACCTGTGCCTGTTGGTGGCCTTAGCAATAAGCGTGGGAGAGTGGGAGAGAATTTGCTTCTACCTTTATCATAGCCCAGTGGTCAGAGAACGTGCTGAGAAAACAGAAAGCCTGCTTTAACTTGCCCTGAACTCTGGGCAATAAATATGGAGGAATTTGCATGTGGAAAAACAGTCAAAGTGCAGCAAGGAAGAGAGGGAGCGAGATAAAGTGAACAAACACGTGCCGTTTTAGCCTATTGCTTAAAGCATTCTTATTTCACAGGCAGAATACTCCCTCTTCCAAAGTCATCTTCTGGTTTTTATCTGATGAAGATTTACTGCGAAATATGTGTAAAATTTAATATTTCCCAAGGATTGTGGTTGTTCCTTGAATAAGATATAAGCACTTATCAATGCAGGGTGCAGCCAGTCCCAATGGCAGAAGAAGGACAACAGGAAACTGCTGCCTTGGAACCAAAATCTCTAGGATTCATTGCAATGGAAACTGCACCTAAAGAAAATCCATGTAATTTATGTATTTCAGGCTCAAAGTTAGTTAATGGAAGACCTCTGAAGAAGGAGGAAAAGTAAATTGTGCTCTGTAAATCACAAGAGATCTGTAGAGTTCTGCAAAAGTTGGTAGCAGAATTTTTTTGTGTCTTTAATCAATGCTGGGCGCACATTTTGAAGTGTTGAAGGATTTGGAATAAACTGCAAAAAATGAGCATGCATTAACTGGGTTTACAGCCTGTACTGTATGTGTCTTCAGATGTGTTTAGAAAGGATTTGGAGCAGAGAGAGAAATACAGCCCAATGCCAACTCCATGCAGGCTGAGAAGGTGTTCCTGTGTATTGTAGCCATTGATTTGCACCAAGTAGTCTGCTAGAACCTCTCCAAATCAGCGAGGTGGTTTCCAAGCTGAGCTGTGGCAGCTCTATTTTGAGTGGTCACATTGCCATGGGAATGTTGCTTTTTCTGACATATCTCATGTAGTTGCATGTTTTTGTTTGTTTTGTCCTGAAAGATGCATGCAATTTTGAACATGAAAATGATGTACTTCTGTCCCTGTTTACATGGAAATGCACTCAGCTCTAAGGACTCCCTGGGTCAGATTGCCAAGGCTTTTCATTTGATGTTGGGTTGACACATTTTTATGGTTTTTTTTCATCTGTGCAACAAATTCTGAGTGCTGAAGAACACTTTTCTAATGATCTTTGGGCTCTGCTATACCAACACACAATCATTATCACTGTGATCTGAGTACTATTGGAAAATGGCTTAAAGTGTCTAAACTTGACTTGCAGTTGCTCTTGCTCTGCATAGTCTGAGTCTCCAAACCATTAACTTCTTTAGAATATTTGACTGTCAATTCCTTGATGCTCCAGCATTTTTTGGTTGGTCTGTTGGTTGATTTGAGGACTACTGTTCCCACTTGCAGGTCTACTATTTATTTGCTGATAAATCAAAATAAAATTATAGCACTCATTATAAGACCAAGTGGGAGACATTTGCATTCATTCTTAGGTGGTAGAATCTGCATTCAAGAAAAAATCAACTTCTAGTGAAATCAAAAGCATCATCAGTAAGGGCATAATAAGCACATAACAATGAAAATGTCCAGCTGGTAATTTGCTTCAGTAAATCTATAGAAATAGGGTGGAAAAAGATCTAACTTTAGAGATGAGAATAGGGAAGTCTTGAATTAGTTTTCTCTCCTCAAGGCAATGTACAGACCTTGAACTGCTGCCTGCAGTAAGTTAAGGCTTCCTTCGATACGCAGACCTGCCTGCTGCCTTTTGTGACAAAATTCTGCCTTCAGTATCTTTCTACTCCTGTCAGGTTTGTGTAAAGAATAAATCATTTTCTGTGAAAAGTGTGACTGATTCTGGCCTAAAGTATGATACTCCTGTTTTGCACACAGCAAATAGCATCAATTATGTGCAATATTTACTGATGATTATTATGAATTACTGCAGCTAAGAACCGCAGCTCCCATTACAAATGAAGTTTTGGAA
>NW_008235774.1:42483-59339 GCF_000691975.1 Corvus brachyrhynchos | reverse complement strand
TCAGATTTATAGCATGGCTGCTCCATTCAATAAGGTACAGATTATGAATTATAAATTAATAATGGGATTTTAACATTCAGTTAAAGAGTTCTTTTTCTAATTATCTGCAACTTGTCATCCAGAACGGCTATGATAGCTCATCTGAGCGTGACAGCAACATTTCTGCTGCTCAGCACAGAAAAAACTGACCCTCCCCCTTCATTTTAATGTGTTAGGACTTAAGTGCTCCTGTCTCTTTTCCACTGACTGAAGGACAAAAAAAATTCTTGAGATTTATAGACCTGGTTTTACCTTTGGTATGAAAATAGCTCTTGGAGATACTGTACCTGAAAATAGGCTGAAATAGACTGTCCCTATTGTTTAGTTCAACTCTTCAACCAAGGCGAAGGGAAATGAGATCTGCATTATGTTCCCAGCTCTTCTGCTGACTCTATTTCTGTCTGACTCTTATTCTGTCTCTATGCATCTACAAAAGGGCACTCTACAAGCTGAAAGAAACAGAGCAATTTTAATTATGGCTTTGAGAAAAACTGATATTCTGTACTTCTGTTTAGTTCATTATGTCGGGTGACCATCTCTGAGGATAAAAGAAGCCAAAAAAAAGAAAGGGAAGGAGTAGAGATGGAAAAAGAATGGTGGTCGTCTTACCTCCAGGGACATATTTTGGAGGTCTCAAAGAGTACCAAGGGGTGAAGATAAACAGCTGATAAAAATCATTTGTTAAAATAAACTTGCACATACAGCAGAAATACCAAAGAGAGGATGAGAAGGGAAAGTTGAGTGTCAGGAATAATTTTTGTCACTGCATGTCATGGTCTGAGATGTTAGACATGGGCCAATTGTCAACCTCCTGGTTGGTAGAGGGAGAACCCAACTATTTTCCCAAGCTTTTTGTTAGGAAAAAGACTGAGTGATAGTTACTAGGTTCAAAAGGTGGGATTCTTTTTTGAGAAGGGTTAGGGTCAGGGTTCTGGGAAGTTTTTTTATTTTGACCAGTGGTTTAGCTGGAATTTTTTGTGTAATTTTAAATGTATATTTTTTCTGTATATTTTCCCTAGACCTTTGGAGAGGCACATTTTAAAATCTAAAGAACTAAATAGAATAAATAATAGGATATATGTTAAATTCTTCAACTGGAGGCTTTTTTTGAGAAGCCACTTAACTTATTTTGGTCTGGAAACAGTGATTAAAGGTTAAACTCTGTTGTAATATTACTTTTGTGTTTGCTTGGGTATTTTTAAGATACTAGTTCTCATGCTGCCTGTTATGTCTGTCTTGTGCCTATGCAGCTTGTGACTAAAATTTTGGGGTGATAGTAAATTTCTTATAGGCATTCCTATTGTTATGCCACTACTGGCTGTTTGCCAAGAGTTATTTGTCCACTTTGAGACGTCATTTTGTTCCCATTGATCCACTCCTTTGCATTTCAGCGTGTCCCCTGTGTCACCTCTGTGATGTGAGTGCATCCATCAGTTTTGTGTCATGTGGAATTCATGATGTTGCTTCCTCACAGATAAGATTTTCCATGTTAGACTCCTGAATATGACATCTAGGTATTCAGATACCAAGGCCGTGTTCACAGCATCACAACTCAAATAGAACAAAGTAAGCCTGTTTTTGATGACAGTTACAAATGATGAATTTGTATGAATTTTTTTCTTTGATGTATTTTCCCACAACTTCTCAAAGTCTTTCAGGAGCTGTTAGCAGTACTTTTTTCCCAGTTAAACACACATTTTTATCTGATACGAGTTCTACCCAATTAACTCGTGACTGTGTTTTTGCTATGCTTCAGAACCGCTGCTGCAAATGCAGGCAGACCTCATGCCTAGAGTCACAAAACAAGATTTTAACCAGAACACTGAGTAACACGTCCTTAGTTGTGTGTCTAAGATATCCTTGCTTCAGATACCATGACATTGTGAACCTGTCCCTGGAAAAGCATCATTTGGGTGAACAGTTTTAAGGGTTGCATGTTTTTAAGGGAGGACTTTGGGACAGATCTGAATTGTTTGTGGCTTAGATGGGGCTGTTAAGTGCTCCTCATTGCTCTCCAGGCTGCATGCAGCTATCTTTAAACCTGTTACTGGTGAAGGAGAGATGCAAACCCTGCATAATCTTTTCCTGAATAAACTGGCTCAGGAAGCTTTTTGTGGGCTACTGTGGGTTTTGCTTTTGTGTGTGTGTGTGTTTGGTGTCTTTTTTCAAAGACTAATGCACCTTTGTCTAAATCTGTCACATTAAGAGATTTCAAGGGCAAATAACTCTATGTACTTTCCTTCTATTTCTCTGTTCAGTTTTGACAAGCCAGAGTAATGTTTGTCACCTCAGTACTCTATTTTTCTCTTCTCTAAAAACTACCCTATTTTCTAGAGAATCAGCAAGGATGAGCATGGCGAAATTTGAGAGAGGTAAAAGGTAAGAAGTAGTATATCATCAGTCAACTAAGTAAAAGCCACAAAAAAAATCACAAATGTGCCTATTGTAAAAGTTTACTTAGAAAAAGGTCAAATTTTTAAAACATGGGGTTGGACTTTTTTTTGTTTGTTTTGTTTTTGTATGTTGGTGGCTTTTTTTTTGAGGGGAGGGTAGTTTTGTTTGTGTTCTTTTTACACCTGTAACTTACTGGTACAGCTGATGTCATTTAGGCTCTGATTCAGCAAAGCACTTAACCATGCTACTTAGTCCCGTTGACTTTAATGGGAAGTAATTACATGTTCCAACAAAGCACATACAGAAGCGCTTGGCTGAATCAAGGTTTTAGACGACATAATGATAACCTGATTGGGAGGGAGGGGAAAACTGAATAAATGCTGTGCTCAAAATCAGGCCCATACTCTCCAAAAATATACAGCAGGAACTCATTTGTGGCAGTGCTTTCCATATGTTGTGGCATACGTTGATCTCATTTCTATACAAAAATAAAAAAATATATAATTCTAATGACTGTATCCATGCTATTGCACATGAAGTCCACATTTGGATTGTCAGACTGTAGCTGTGCATAGTGATTTAACTCCAAATGGTACTGGTTGTTTCTTCCTTTAGCATTTTTCCTCCTTTTTCAGTGTTCCGTCTCTCTTGCTTTATTTTTCATTTTCTAGTGAGAACAGTATTCTTACCTTGTATTGAATGGACTGCCTTTTTGATTATGTTTGTCAGTGCTACTGTTGATGTGAGTTGTATTAAAATAGCAATTTGAAGTAACACTGGCACCAGACAGTCACTGCTCATTAATATCATCTCCAGAAATATCTTACAACAGATCTACTACCTGCTTTATAGTCCTTGAAGAATAGTGTGGTACAAACTGTCCACATAGTTCCACTGTGGCTTCCAGTCACTCCTGTTACATTACACTGAGTCCGATTTCATCTCCTTGAGAAGACTTTATTACTGAGCATGGAGCAAATCCTGCTTGCTTTGTATCCCCACTGACATTAATGGTCCTTCTCACATAACAGATTTGGCTCAAGGCATGCAAGGGTAACAGTATTGTTTTTCCTTAAATTCTTATGGAAAGATGCTGCTTGAGATATTGTGGCTGAAGTTGCACAGGTGGCTCCTCCTTTTGGGGAGGTAGAGAGTGTTTGTGTTGGTTTGACTTTTGGGGAGGTTTTTGTTTCATTTTTTTTTTAGATGCAACTAAATCTGTTGCTAATAAATCAACAGGGGAAAAATATTTCTTTGGTATGTGTCTGTCTATGTAGATGGTACAGCATACTGTGGCCTAAAAGCCAAGCTGGCTAATTCTTCTACTGTGAATTTAAACAGACTATTTGGGCCAATGGGATAACTAGGGTCTTGAAATGCTACCAAAATTCAGTGGAAGAATTCAGTCCAATCCCCATTTACCTGTTTGCTAGCGGGGACCTGTGTAGCCAGATAAGTAGGGGCTACTGCATGTATTTATATAGCTTTGGAATGAAAAAATATTGTTGAGGGAGTCATTCCTAATCAGTGATGTTGTCTGTTAGACCATCCTGTTGAGATAGACACAGTCTTCTTACAAGCCTAAACAGAAAACCAGGTCACAGCCTGGTCCTGTTGTCCCAGCCCTGTAGCACAGAAACAATTTGTGTCACCCTGCAAGGGCAGACATGCCCATCAAGGCTGGCCCTGGCCCCGCTGTCCCCCGTGGGGAGCTGTGTGGAGGTTGCTCTCACTGGCCCTGCTGCTGCTGAGAGGTGATGGGGACAGCGGGAGGTGTTGGAAGCTGTCACCCATCCCTGCCAGGTGTGTGAGCTCAGAGGGAGCATGGCTTAGTAAAGAGCTCTGGGTGCAGCACCTCCAGCGCTGCTGGCTGCTCCCAGGGTGAGGGCCAGAGTCTGGACTGTTCTTTGCTTCTCCTGTCAATCTACTGCTCTTTTAACACCCTTCAATACCTTTTGAAGTCTTCCAGGTTTGGGGTTTTTTTGTTTTTTTTTTTTTTTTTTTTTTTTTTTTTTTTTTAACATGGAGAGGAAGAGTTATGGGTGTGTGACAGTGTGACAGCCACCAGCAATCCTTTTCTGTTAGTGCAGCAAGGACATCTTCATCTCACTGTGACCATTTTTCTCAGTAGAAAAGTCCTGGCTTTGTCTTGCAGGGTATACCATGCTCACCTATGGAGTTCTGGGGGCACTGGAGTGGAGCTTGATTTGCCTTGAGCAAAATTGTAAGAGAGTAAAGCTGAAAATGTGGGATTCATGGATTTTATTGGTGGAATGGGAAAAAAATCCCCAACTGCCTACTTTTGTTTTTAGAAGGGTGTTTGCTTGTTTTTTAAGGATAAAACACCTTGGGTGAAAGAAATTACTAACTTCAAAGGTTTTCGGGAAATCTGGAACTTAGCTGCCTTCCTTACAAGCCTCCAGGACTGAGCTATGTCCTGCTTTGCTTAGCTGGGCTGGAATTTGTGGGAAGCTGTGGGCAACTTCATGAAACTGGGGGTATTTTTCAGCAGAGATTTAAGACAGAAAAATAAATCTCAGTGACATTGAAAGAATGACTCTATCAGCGCATTCAGACAATCATGCAGGGCCATCTGTGCTGGGCTTTACATCCTTAGGCAATGCAAGCATGATGGGACAGCACAGGGATTGGGCACAGGGTGTCTGTGCTCTTGTGCAGTTATGGTCTCTTTCTTTTTATGCTCTCTTCAACCTAAAGTTACCAGGTTCTTGTACCACTTCCAAAAAGACAGTGAACAAACAACTCTTCGAGTTATTTTCCTTCATTCCACCAGAAAACAT
Organism: Corvus brachyrhynchos; assembly: GCF_000691975.1. NCBI lineage: Eukaryota > Metazoa > Chordata > Aves > Passeriformes > Corvidae > Corvus > Corvus brachyrhynchos. Next base: position 54,105 of record NW_008235774.1, on the reverse strand, counting down.
TTTGTTTGATGAAGGGTGTTATGCAGAGCTTCTGCGTGATGCTCAGGATAGTGCAGATGCTGCTGGTTTGCTAAATGGGCACTGGCTTGTGTTTCTTCATTTCTTCCCTGGTACTTATGCCTCTGCATATGTAAACATCACTAGGAGCTTGCTGTAGATACAAGCTTCTCAAAACAAGGATGGTGGCTCTTGTTCATATTTTTAAAGCGGTTAAACACATTATATCCTAGATATTAAGTGATGTGAAAATAAAGGAGTGACATGCTAGCAAGCATATGTGAAGCATCATTCTTCTGATTTCATCAGTCCTGTTTACAATGCTTCTCTTTGGGTTTTTTTTATTATTGGTGCAAAGCTTGAGTCTTTATCTTGATGGGTGTTTGCTGTGGTGTGTGAGAGTTTTGAGTTTTCCCTTTCTGTTAGATACTATTGCCTTGCTGCTGCAATAGATCAGAATGAGAGGACAGGCAGCTGGTGCCCTTCCCTGACTGCTCTGGCTGACATTCCTGAAAGTTGAATTAGGGACAGTGTTATTTACTCTGTCTTTTGCTGCACTGAGAGAATAAATTCCAGAGTCTTTACCATGTGTGTTGTCTTCACATACTGGAAAAAGAGGCTGTGTCCTTCTGAGGCAGATTCTTTACCATTGATGGGAAATTAATGATAGCAAGTAAACTATTGCTTGTTAGGATTAGCTAAAGTGATCAAAGTCTGCAAGTTATTTGCTTCCATACTTCTAGTCTGCTGTGAGCCCCTGGATATGCAAGTAATTTTTGCTTCAAGAGATCATTTTACAAGGGGAAAATGGTATCACGTTCCACTGCAAAGTACTCTGTTACCTATTGATAAAAAGTACTATTTCAGAATCCATTTGTTTTGCTTACAGTTCTGTATTTGTAGAACCAGTTAGGCTCTGTGATTTGAGGAGAAAATGAAAAACAAGCTCTATTCTCATACACCATTATTTCCCCAGCAATTTAGAATCAAAATCTTTTAATGCTAAATGGCAAAATCCGGCCCTTGCTGTGTTGCAGCCCTGACATGCAAACTTTCCATTTAAATGAATTTTTGTGTAACTGCTGAGCATGACAAGGTCTGATGTTTTTTGAAATGCTCATGTGAGAGCTGAGGCTGCTGCAGCGCCCATCAGCGGGAGCAGAATCACATCTACTAACAAGGCAAAAATAAACCTCAGTTTAATGAGTTGCAAAAAGGCCTGGTCTCTTCGCCCTCTGAATTAGTCTATTTTAGAATGGCTGTTGGCATTGCCAGGAGGGTACAGCGCAGGAGACTTATATGGTTAAATTTTATAGTAGTCTAATAATGAAAAAAGCATGTGTAAAGCCTCTTGGCAAACAGTCCACGGTTGTGGCAGTATTCCTACAAGTAAAGCTGCAAAAGTGGAGAGAGAGAGATAATTAATGGGGACTTGCTTTATTTGCCAGGAGAGATTATTCTTATGCTGGGAGCAAAGGGTATGTGCCTGAGAAAAATGTAGAGAAAGTAGATTTGTTTTGTGATGCCCTAAAATGCAGTTTAATGAAAATGAGAAAATAATGGGAGGAAAGTCTATTCTGTAGTCTCTGGCCAGCTGCCCAAATATGAGTGGAGATGCACTGGCCCTGGGCTGTGCTTCCAGCACAACTCACAGAAAGCTCGTCGTTCTTGCACAATTTGCTCTATTTTGAGACACATGCTATTTGAAACCATGTTTTCTCTTTTGCTCTTTGCTGCTTTCTTGCTCTCAGCTGGTGGTGAATTTCCACCTCAGAATGTTCTTTCTTGAAATGGTTTCTCTTTGCAGAACAGTATCTGTTGTTTTCCATTCTCCCTTGGGGGACAGTAGGAGTCTGATGAAGCTTGAAGGTACCTGGAGTTATCTCTGATTTCCTGCTCCTCAGGCGAACCTTGGCAGGGCTTGCCTGAGCTGCAGAGATGCAGCTCTCAGCTGCGTCTCCAGCAGCCAAATCATGCCAACCCTCATTTTATTTATCCATACATTGAAAATATTTGATTCCTTGATCTGCTGTATTGAACTCAGGTTGTCTGTGTGACACCCCTTTCTGCTTTTTCCCTTTTTCATTTGTCCTTCCTGGACATTTGCACAAAGGGGAAGGGACAGTATAAATAGATATTATTGTAGATTATCTCTCTGACCCTTCTTCTCCCCATACTATGTGTAGTCATCATCCAAGAGTTTGCTCAGAGAAAATGTTCTTATTTTTCAATGGACATCACTTTCTGGAAAGCTATTTCAGGTGATTCCTGGCTTTTGCTCTTTCAGAATCTGATCTGCCTCTGTCTTTTCCAAAGAATAAGACTGCTGTCTGGAATCAAATTTATGTTATTAATAAGCATATTACAGGGCATTAATGTCAGAAATAGTGCAAATGTGTTAGACTTTCCCTGCTCCATGGTTAACTGTACTTTAATACCAAGGTTTTCAAGAGATTTATTACTAAGACTTTGAATTCACTCACTTTATGTCTTCGCATGTATTGTTCAGGACAAAAATTATTCATCTTTTGCTTTAGCAATAGAGAAATACCTCCTAATGTTATTACCTGAATAATGGTACTGCCTTAATGGTTATTGGTTCAAGGAGAAATAGCTGAGAAAATATTATGAAGTACCACTGATAAACATAATAAGTAAAATTTTGCCTGGCATTTCACTGGCTGGGCTTCTACTCAAGTTTCTCAAATTTTGAAAATGTTCATAAAGAAAAGATGCAAAATTTTGATGCAAATAATGATAAAAAAGAAATAAAGCTAATGGAAATGATAGGAAATAATTGTGTCAAAAATTATTTTTTTATTTGTGTGGGGTAAACTGTGCTGTTTCTGAAGAATTGAGCTCTTCAAATGGCAGAGCAACAGAAGACACATTTATGTTAGGTCATACTTCTTGCTCCATCCCCACATGAAACTTCCATGACAGGTAAAGTATTAAATTTGACCTAAAGTAGTCTTAAATATACATAATTAACTATTTTGTACCATAAAATCTGGGATGTGGAGGACCTATTCAGTCACCTCAGCAAACCAACTACCATGACAGGGTTGTTCCCCTGACATCTCAGAAAGTTATCTGGCCCTGTTGCCTGTGGGATGTGGCCTCACGCCCAGCTACTGAGGCAGCACAATTCTACCTAATGTGGATGAACAGTAGTAAAAATCTGATTTCACTGAGTATATGCTTGCACATGTAGGGATTTTCTAATTTAGTTTCCTCTGACCGAGATATGTATGTTCCCATGTCTGTGAATCATTTTGCAGATGAAGCTCTCCTGGGTTTTATGTGCATTTCTTTGTAAGAGACTTGTGTTAGTTCTTTGAAGGACCCAATAGACAGTTCCCTGGGTCCAGTCTGATCCCAGAAAAGGTAATCTAGGAATCAAGATCAGAAGGCTAATGGAAGATATCCAAGAATTGTGTAGCTGAGGGCTGAGAAAGCCTTTATTTAAGGCAATTTATATGATTTATATTAAGAACACAACTTGACCCAAAAGGGGTTTTATCAAGATATCTGGGGCTTTGACTTTAAAAACAGTTACAGCAGACTTCAGCTTAACTGTGGAGCCATTCTCACTTTATTCTATTTCTGTACATGTTAACAGAGATGTGGAAAGGTTGTTTGGTATTGCTACTGTTTTGTTTAGGTTTTTTTCATGGTTTTCTGCTTTGTGCCATATCGCTGCTGTTCAAAATCGTCAACTTAAATTTTGTTCTGATATAGTTATGCCAAGGTGCAATCTGCACAAGACCAAATTTTCTTTTTATACCCTCTATCTGGGTCATTATGCTTACTTGTTCTAGATGTTCCTAGGAGGGCTTAAAGTTTAGCATACTTTGTCTTTTTTTTTTTTATGTATTCAAAACTATTGAAAACTAATATATGGTCTAGAGAGGACTGGGTTACATGCTTGTGCAACGGCATTCAGTCTGAAAGTTACTCTTAACCATAAAATTGAATTATAATAGTTCCCTAATCTAAAAGTAAAACAAAATTCACAAATATTTGCAGTCTGTACCAGCACTAAGGTAACAAAGGACATAAATGCTTCAATGAACAGATGCAAATTGAAAGAGAACATTTACTTCTGACTTGTTTTACATTTGTTTAATTAAAAGTCCAAAGGAACCTCAAAGTTTGTGAGGCAGTATGTGGCCCTCTTGCTGATTCTATTGTCAAAATCTCTGGGATCTCTTCAGGCCACCTGCTGAATAATCTGATATAGAGATTAAAGTGCTCTGTCCCGAGAACTTCTTTTTTGGTTTTATTTTTGAAGGTTCTGCCTCTTTACTTCACTCTGGTAACAGCTCTGTGTTTTGTCATAGCAATGAAGTGTTACTGAACTGAGTGCTGCACTTAAAGGTATTCTCAGCAGAGATTCTGTAAGAAATAAGTCTTAGGTGAGTTGCATGAATTCCAATTAATTTGCATTCTGCTTGTGCACACACCAATGAAAAAAATAGGACCCTATTTCCTATGCTTTGATATTTGATAGTCATTGTACTGGACACTTAGGAGAGCTGATTTAATAAGCCACGTTAAGCAGTCACATCATAGCATATGAGTCATTTGAATTCCTACTGTCCATAAGCTTGCTATCTTAGGGAAATGCTAGACATAGGTTTGGCAAACGTCATTAATTTTTGGAAATATTTGAATGTCTCTTTCTGAGTTAGCATTTACTGTTCTTTGGTATGTTCCCCCAATTTGGCTTGTGTGTTTTGTGGGATGTCTTTGTTCTTGGTCATATGCTAACATTGTCATATCTACTACTATTATTATTTGAACTGCAGGCCACAGCTGAGATCATCAGAGTACTTGGCGCTGCACTCATGACAGCAAATGTCAGCAAGTCTTTAGTTCATTGAAGGCAGAAGTTACACTGGAAAAGATGAGAGGAAATAGTGTATGTTTCATTGGTAGAGCTGAAACTGAAGCAAAGAGCAAAAATTATGTAGAAAGGCTGTATTTTCTGGGTCCTCTCAAGGAGGAGGAGCCTTCATATTAATATTTCTTAATCAGGTATTTTGAATAGGTGACACAGATCCTTAGTCCTTGCATTGTCAAGGATTTATAAAGGAGCCTTTTCACAAAACGAAAACCAAAACACAACAACCTAATAGTGGTTAGGACACACATTTTTGTGACAAAATGTTCCTTGGTTTTAGTCAAAACTATGCAATGAAGAGCAAGATCAAAGTGTAAAGAGAAAAAAAGAAATATATCAAACATCATCTTGGTTTTGAATTTGGCTGTTTACAGGAAGAAGTTAAAATCCAGTTTGAGCTCCAAGCTGCTTCTACATTAAGTGCTGCACAGAGAAAAGATGCTGGTTTGAAATGAGGTCTAATTAAACCTTAACTTCTTTGCTGATACCCTCTTTTTAGGTGCAATTCTATGACTTGTGATACGTTTTTCCTCTGGCACTTTTCTATCACTGCTTTGTTTTTGTGAGTGTATGTTCATGCTGGGTGTAGTTTTCAAGCAAGCAGTCAAACAGAGTCGTTTATAATTGTGAAAGATAAAAGATGCCACAACAGCTTACTCAGAAGACCTAAGGCAGATAGATATTTAGAAAAGAATAGACAAGGGAAATGGGTAAAAAAAAATCTGAAATCCAAACTGCAAAACTCAGAACTCAAAGGTACTTCCATGTGATGAAAGAAAATGCAAAAGTAAATAAATTAATGAGGCCAAGCAGAAAGTGTAAGTTCTGCAAATAGAGCAGGACACTAAGTGCAAGTCAGCTGAACCAGAATTATGGTGGAATTGGTGGATGCCAGGAGAGGGAAGACACATTTTCTTAAGTACCAGGTACTTGAAAGAGTGATAAGATTTTAAGGGTGAAAGTGAGTGTTTCCAGGCCATGTACTCATCATATACAGTAGTTGAAATAAGGCAATTAAAAAAAAGGTGTTTGTGCATCTATATATAACATTATCTTGACAACCTTTTTCTGGACAATAAACCAGAGAATGAAGCTGGCTAGTTGGTTCTGATAAGTATTCTAAAGCTCAAAAAAGGAAGACAATAATTTTTAATTCCCTATTTTAGAAATACCACTTTCTTCCCTAGAGAGTGGAAGAAGATAGGTGTTACCTTTTATGCTGGTGAATAATGGTAGATAAGGCTTAAACACGATGCTAGATATCTTTAGATCCACTGAATTTTAAATTTTCTTTAGTATATTTGTTTTACAGTGAAAACCTAGTCTTAGGAGAGTGGCAGTATCAGTTTAATATGCTGCAAAACACTTTCAGGATAACATGAAAACAGGAGGTTACTAAAGGTTTTCCTAGCTGCAGCAATAAATTGTAACAACTAAGATAGAGGAATGGTTTAAGAGCAAACTCACAGGAAGACTTTCCTTTGATAGTGGGATGATAAGAGGTAGCACGAGTGCAATTGTTACTTAGGCATGCTTTGTTATTGGGAGACTTTATGAGGAAATGTCCTGTGGAATTTCTATTTGGTCACAATCCTGATTTTGCGCATGTTTTTAGGGGAATAGGAATAGGGAATAAGAGAAGTGATCCTTCTCATTTTCTGAATCCCTGAGTCCTCCTCCTGTTGAGACTTAGATTTGTATGGGACAAAACTCTCTTAGCCACTTGAAAGGATGTCTTCAAATCAGTTCATGCTCTCAATTAACCTAATAAGTAGAGTCTACGGTTGAATCAAACTTTGTAGTTAAGCTATTTCTTTCATAACTAAATAAGAAGACAAATATTTTTATTGACAAGTGTTTATGGAGGCACTTCAGTATTTGCATCTCTCCAGATTAAATAGAGAAGGGAAATTTATCAAAATAATAGGAGTAAGAATTTCTGTTCAGATGGAGTCAATTCTACGTGATCAATGGGCAAAGTTTCCAGGCTTGATGCTGCAGAATGGATTAACCCTACCGAGGTGCAGAGGTTCCTTCACGTGGACTACACAGCCCCACTCTGGGCGTCTTTGATCCGGTGTTTGCAAGAGTGGCTCCTCTCCAGACAAACACAGCCATGTTCACATAGGTTTCTCTGAAGCTCTGAGCCCTCCTGCAGCCTGGATAGCACTGCAGGTCTTAAGCTGTCTCTGCCACTGCTCTCTGAGGTTTGAAGAATAGTGCTTTGTTCAAACGTACCAATTTCCAAGAATAGTTAGCTCCATCAGTTATACAAGTGCTTAAAGTCACCAGTTTCTCCAGAGACCATTTTAACCAACTCTTCCAGTGTATCTAACACAGAGCTTCCCAGGTTGTAGTGCCCCATTTCAAACAAGCTAACTCTGAATCCACAAGCCTAAAGACTGTGTTAGTAGACATAATGGATTTGGAGACTCATGCTTGATGGCACAGCGGTGGTGCTCTGCTGCTTACAAACGAATGTGTTCAAAGGGAGCTTGTGTTATCCTTAGCACCCAGTCACAGAGTCATAGAATAATTTGGGAAGGGACATTCAAAAGTCCATTTCTCAGTGTAGCTATACCCCTCTTCCTAATTACAGAAAAGACTAATTTCAAGAGAATATTGGTTTATTTAAAATTAAATATATTAACGTAATATCTTTCCACACATTTATGCATATTTTTTTATTATAAGTTCATACACCTCTAGTGATTTAATTGACTATGGTGGGGTTTGTGGTTTTGTTTGTTTGGTTTGGTTTTGTTTTGTTTTGTTGAGGGGTTCTTTGTTGGTACTCTCTACCCTCCAGATATGCCATAGGAAAATTGGTAAGGTTTAAGTGCACCTATTTTGTAAATCAGGTTGATCAAATGCATAAATACATAGTGGAGAAAGCAGACACTTTAAAGACAGTTTATTTTAAGGAACTTGACATTTTCATTATGGAGGAGGTGTATCCTGAAACAGTAACAGGATTAAACACGAGGGTACATGTAGAGTAATCTTTTCAGTGCAGTGGTGTTCAGTCTAAGTAGTGGGGATCTGTCTCTCTTTTAAAGGTTCCATAATTCTCAAAAGTTTTATGAATTCAAAAGCAGTCACTGGTGAGAAAAGGAGGTAAAATACAAGGGTATCTGGAGGATAACTGAAAAATTTTTTTCACTTACAAGGTAAAATTTGTAACCAACACGTGAAAATGTTATAATAAAACCAGCTAGCTAGAAACCTAAATCTAAGCCCATCGCTATGGTCAAAAGAACATTGACCTAGCACTGCACAGGAGTGTAAACAGCCCTTGCACAAAATAAAGGATATTTGATGCCATCTAGTGGCACTGTGGAAAGGCGGCAGCAGCAGCTTCGTAAAAGCCAGAACCTGTTGTTCGCCAGTGTACGTTGTGTTTTTAACGCTTCGGCCCATCACCAACGTGGATGTGGAAATCTAACCAGCAGCACTACTTAGGAAACTCCACAGTTTAATTTCCTAAAGTTTCTGGCTGAATATACATGAGGTTTTTTCAGTACTTTTGCCTTCTTAACCACTTTGCCCCAGGCCTTCCACAAGTAGTGATACTTCTAGTTTAGGTTATGGTCTATACTCCTAGAAAACCTGCCAAATTTCTATAAGAGTTACATAAAATGTCAGAAGATGAAAGTACCAAGCAATTTGAAGGTAGAGAATGACTTCTTTAAGCCTAACCACACTTGCTGAAAGATTAAATCTATTACATTTAAACAAATTAGACTAATTAAGTATTAATAATACATAATTGCCTTTTTCAGGATAAAATATTAATAGAATTGTCAAAGAAGGTGACATTTCCAATGTTATCTATGTGATATAATGCTATGAGCCTATTGACAATTTCTGTTCATAAATCATGTACATTCCTTGGAAAAAAGAGAGCATCCATTTTAAAAAATTTCTAGTGCAAATTAAATAGTAGGTTCTCCTACAGACAAATGTGAAGGCACCACATACAAACCACCAACCACTGCCAATGCCCAACCCCGTGTGTCTATGTGTGTATGTGGAAGGGAGAGAGCGCTAAAGAATCGTTGCACTTTACTGTGTGCTATTTTAGGGTCTTTATATGGAACTGTCTTTCTAGAGTGCCACAGCCCAGTTTCAAAGGAACCTTATTTCATTTTTGCCTATGAAATCAGCCTAAAAACCTCCAGACACTGCATTGTTAAAGGGAATAGTGCTAAATCAAGCAGCAATTTCCAAGAGGGACTGCCTCTCTCCTTGCTGAAATATGCCAAATTCCAATTATTTCTAGTCTGACCAGCTAGAAGTCAAATAAAAAGGAAACAAACAAACAAAATCTAAGAACCAAAACCAAAAAAACCCAAATACATGAGATTTTTTCACCAGAGATTTCAGCTGTCATTTTTCAAATACACTTTATATGAGTATTTTCTAGAGCAAGAAGTGAATTTGAAAGTCTTTTCTTTTTGGGGCTGATGGGCTTGGGTCTAACTTTCTGCTTTGCAGTTCTCTGTGTGAAAGTTGTAGCATAGAAAATGGCAGCAAATAAATACCAAAAGAACATCTTGCTGAATGAGCTTTTTACAGACAGTGTGGTATGAACTTTCTTTGCAGTAGGAAAGGATGAAGCAGCTGAAAATGAAGCATCCACATGGGCAACTAAAAATTATTAGATGCTTTCCCTAGGATGGGCCAGATCCTGTGTGAAATCCAGAAAAACAGGGAAATTTAATGCCTTGAAAAGGGCAAACTCAAGGAATGTAAGTGGCTAGAGTCCAAGTTAAACTGTCAAAGGTACAGGGTTGGTATTGTTTGCTGAGTGCTTGTGGACCTTACCATCATTGCTTGTGCAAACATGCCAAGCACTAATTGGAGTGCAAAGTTTGCTGTCTTTGGGTGTGTGTTCCAGCTCCTGGTTGCTCTCTCTGTGAACGTCTCTTCCACCGGATATTTGGTCATAGGGTGGGTAAACCCTTTGAGGCTGTCCATGTCTGCCTTCTCCTTCCTCCGTTGTGATCCCAGATGTGGTTATGATGTCTCCAAAGTGCAGAGAGAACCTCCCAGTGGCAAACATAGACCTATACTTTATGTTGCCTACAAAGGTTATGTGCAAAGGTGTTGGGAAATCTGAGTCCATTTCCTGTGACAAGAGTAACTATCCATTACTTATCCATGACAGAGGTTTCTGGTTTGTTCTGCCCTTAAGTGCCTGTGTGTCTTGAACCACCAGAAATATCCCTGCCCTGAGGAATTCACAAGATGCAGAAGGAAATTAGATACCAAACTCCATTGCTTTTTCATAGGTAGAGAACTGAGTTACAAAGTGTGGGTAATTCAAAATAGCACAGCGAAGTCACTATCCAAACTGGAAACTGGCCCTGCAGTTTGAGGCTATGTGTTGAGAACATCCAGCATACACGGATGTATTTATTCAGTCATATGGATATTTGACACTTACTCATGAGCACTTCATCTAACAACTGCAGCAATTCACTGCTGCTCCTGCTCAGCTGTAGTATTTGACATCAGGATTTTAGTCACTTTACAGGTTGGGTAAATTGTGTATCTCTGTATGAGTTCCAGGGAGTAAGGATGGATATAGAACATACACGCAACCTAGAAACTAGAAGATGAATTTCACTGGAAGAGAATATGAAGTCAAAATGCATTATCAGTAGTGGGAACAAAGCAGAAAATGGTTTTCAAATGAAGATCTATAGCCTTCCAAAAGTCATCACATGGTATGGTGGCCTTCAGTAGCAATGGCTTAATTTATTGGCCAGGATATCCTAAATTGCTAGATAAAATACCAGATGATGATGTGATAGAGTACCCAGATTTCATTACATGTGTCAGGAGTGGTCTCTTACTTCTGAATGGCAAACCTGACTCTCATCTCAAAGCCTCACAGTACAGTGCATAGTTTAATTTAATGACCCATGTATCTTTAGGGGGGAACTGTTTTTGTACGTTTTTGAGATAACATAAATTCAAGTTCTCATTTCTCTAGGAAGCCAGTTGATTCAGAGGGAGAAAATGCTGCCAACACTAAAGGCCTTAAAAGTCATCCAAGCAGATCCTTGCTCTCTTTCTGGAAGCAGCTCATATAATAACATCTTGCCACTCATTTTTTTCAGACTTTCAGTGCTTAAGGTTTTTTGTTTGTTTATTTGTTTTCTCCAGTGGTACTAGAAATGCCCTGAGGTGCTGTTTTCTGTTAATTGAAAGAGAAGCTAAAGACAGCTCCTTTCAGTGCCAATTACCTTGGATATATCAAGCAATTTATTTGTTTTTCAGGCAGACAGCCTTCTTCCACTGGATACATATCAGGGGAAACAAAACCTTTCTCACATACTGCAGATTGCAGGTCAGGTCTGTAGTGGCAACAAGTAAGAATAGTGGAAAAAGAAGTTCCAACAAACACACACACCAAAAAAAAAGCTGATGTATGAGTGCAAAGATAAATGCCACTGATCAACACGAGAAATGACTTGAGGGTAAATTTTTATTGACTTCTACAGGGCAGCTAATGTGCCACACTTTCCCTGAATCCAAATCTAAGTCACTAGAAAGGAACTCATGATCTGCTAGTTTTTTGGGGTGTGATTTTAGATTAATCATATCCCTCAAATTTGGTTGAATTACTAGGATTGGGTCAGCCATGGTTCATCTATGTGGGTATGAGAACATAATGTGTGTTCTTATTTTTCTTGTATAGGTTTTTCCTG